>NW_018484464.1:0-3255 GCF_002113885.1 Mizuhopecten yessoensis
AGAGAACGAAAGTGAGCGTAACCCCTGGATATCGAGGATGACGTAAGCAGTCCTGTCAAACAAATTGAATAAACCCATACAAACCAAGATGTTCGAGGAGTAACATTTATGTCTAACGTGAGGGTACCTAAAATGGAACACTGATGCAGCATTTATATTTTGCAATACAAATACATTGTAATTGATGTATATTCTTAATAAAGATAAATAAGTTTTAATTAAGTAACCGAAGCAAATTTCATCTGCTTATCACATGTATGTTGCACATGAACTTAACTGAAAAGTAAAAAAATATGATAAAAAAAATCAAAAAAAATCCGGGAAATGGTACGATGTGACAACATCATTTTTAATCGCGGAAAAAGTGTTGTTCAAATAGATATTTTAATTAATTCATGATTAAAGTTTGTCAGAAATTTTCAAAATTTTCTTGGAACCAAGAAAAAATATTGTAAATGCTGTTAGTTATTTACATAATCTAGATTATATATATGATGAGGTGTTCCATATGAGGTACATGGCAGGCTAAAATTTCCAAGCAAAACCTGTCCTAACTAAATGAACTCTATGAACAAAAACATGTAGGATCTATATAATATACCCTGACTCCCGGCTCCAATTGGACTTTCAAACTATATCGGCTTCCTAACAATGTAACGGAGTCTCTTTTCCACGAGATGAAAGCATGGAACTTCATTCATATGAAGCCTTTATATCAAGTTCCATATATTTAGCATCGTATGGTATTGCCACTATATAACTCTACTAAATTCAGTTGGCATTCAGAAAGGCTATGAATGCCATGGGTCAATTGTTGATGTCATAATTATTATGACGTCAGCATTGTTACGTTAGATACCACTGACCCTCCCCGGGCGACGGCTGTTCTATTCATTGAACAAGCATACACAATCCATACATTGTTGTAACTGAATGCTGAATAAATAGTGTGTGATAGAATTCTTTATAAGATGAACCAATTCAAAAAATGGTAAATTCAAGTATTGAGCTATATTCGGCTGACATTCATATTTCCTATGAATGCCAATTGAATGCAGTTTTAAAAATGCTTAAGTAAGCTTTTATATCCAAGACTAATTGCGATCCGCTGGCCCAGGCTGTGACTTTCACAAGTTCGGGAAAACGACAGACAGTCATATTCTCGACTGAAAGGACTTTTCCTGTTATACAGCCGGTTGAGTGGAACCCTTCTTCAAAATCAATCGGAACGTTGAACGTATGACGTCATAAAACAGAATCAATTGCGCCCGACAAAAACGCGACCCAACAAGATTTGTTTATCTATTGGAAAAAGGACGGAAGAAAGCAAGCAGCAACCGGTATAAATATACTCACTCACTCACACAGATATATTCGCTTAGCCTCATAACAAAGCTTGCTCGTGAGACGAAATTGATTAAATTATTGGCTGTTTACTATAACGGACCGGGGTGCACAGACGTACTAGTTAAATACCATATACACGTAGTTGGGCCTGTGGCATGGAATATAGGCACGCGGAGAGCGCGCGCGGAAGGCCTTTATAGTGTCCATACTCTAGAAGTTTACATTCCCAATAGTGCTTACAGAATTTATGAGACCGGCTAAAAACAGTGTTAAATTTCACTCGAAATACGTCACGTGTTTGGACAGGACGGGTAATTAAATTGAAACCATTGGTTCTAGATAAATCATATCTGTGAACTTCGGCGAGTTTTTAGTGCTTTGGTGCACTGGGGAACTGTGACTTTACCGGTAAATCGTAAAATCTGCTGGTGTGGAATAAGTCAAGTCTTGTGAATTCAATTACCGGAAAGGGTATTAGGTTTCTGTGTTGTGACAAACGGGAACAAACGGTGCAGTACTCCAATCGATTGATCCGCCGCAGTCTTAAACCTACTTCCAAACGGTTGACAACGGATTTTATTTTGTACATATACCACTAACCCGTGACATTCATGTGAAACAATATTGACACTTAAGCACGTGCTTGACACGTGCCTGTGTTTTGTATCACTGACGTTCAGGACCTTTACCAGAACCGAGATGGATGTCAACACTATCACTGTTTACGGTAAGTTGTTGATCGATTTGCCTTTAACATGGTACACTACAGCACACAATAGAATAGGGTGCTCAACCCAATCACTAGACCACTTTTCATGTGCTGCCAGTTTTTGACACAACAACAACGGAACCGTGGCTTGGTGTGGCTTCGGTGTGATTTCGTATCTTCTTAAAGTAGAGAGTTCCGCAACTTGTTTCATCGCACAAAGGCCTTAAAAATAGCTTCTTGTTAATGTTTATATTTATTCCTTCTATGAAGCAAATCACAGGTTGTGGGACTTTTCAGGGAGTAAGAAAATTTAGGAATTCTTTCCAATGATGTAGCGGAAAAGTATTAACTAAATAAATAAATTGACCCTATAGTGGATAAAATCCCTGACTAATTGTCTGGACTGCAAACTATCGTGGATGGCAGGGGCGTATATAGCTAGCCCTTGTTCGGAGTGAATTATTTTAGGAGCGGGTCCGGGGTAGGGCCTTGGAATGGGGACACGTGGATGCAACAAGCAGTGTTTTGTTTTGTTTACATTTTTAAAAATTTAATGGATACACCCGAGTACCAGCGTATAGACAGCTACGCGTCTAGCTGGAACGTGCATGAGAAAAATACATCATGAATGAATTCAGCAATTCAAAGTTTTAAAAAATGTCATACTAATCGGAATTCTCCTCCGTTAGAGATACAATAAAGAGCACCGGAACGTGCTACCTGTCGATTGGCAACACAAGTAACGTCGGATCCTATAAATCCGAGGTAACCCGAGTTTTTTCTGACCTCTGACCCCCACCCCCATCACCAGATGTTTAGCATTGTAACCAGACATCTGTTATGAGGCCAGAGAAAATGTCAGTTAGCGTTGGAGGTGGACATGTTTTCATGGCGAGCCCTTCCTCAACCGGATTCCTACTGCATGTAAAATCGATCCGAAATTAATTGCACGAGCAAGGTGCAGCATCCACAAGTATTGAGCTCATGCAATACATTAAGGCATTATACTGTTTATCTATAGGGTTATTTTTCTTTCTGTCTTTCTATATTTTTCTTTTTTTCTTTCTTTTTTTCTTTGTTTCTTTCGATTTTTTCTATCGTTCTCTCTTTCTTTCTCTCTTTCCTTTTTTACCCTTGTTTTCTATCTTTCTTTTTCTATCTTTTTTTCCTTTCCTCCATTCTCGTTTTTCCTTTTTTTT
>NW_018484465.1:0-3255 GCF_002113885.1 Mizuhopecten yessoensis
AAGCACAGCATTCTGCCCGGTCACATTATACTGACAACGGGTGAATGCATGAGCTTTAATAATGCCTGTAACACAAAAAGATCTGTCACATGACTGCTAAGTGAATTAAAGCACAGAGTGCTAACAAATCTAGATCTGATCATTTCTTATAGAAATAAAACTTTTAATACAAAGACATGTTTAATTTGACCTAATTAAGGCACTAGCAAACTAATGACAATTCATTTACAAGTTTGTAAATGATTCTGAATTGTCTCTTTTTGAAAATATTTTAAAGTTCTCATTATTGTCAAAACTATTTAACCTTGCCATTTTTCCAGCATGATTTTCCACATTTTTGTAAATTATAGTTTTTATTTTTCTCCTAGAACTAATTTGAAATGTTGGGCTATCAAGTTTCATTACAAATCCCTGCAACAGTCAAGTACTTAATCATAAATAAAACATAAAATGTCTTCTCTTTCATTTTTTATTCATCAATACAAATATAAACTTCTTGCTGGGTTTGAATAATCTCTCATACTGTTTAAATACTATATAAATAACCTGTAAAGGAAAATTATGAAAGTTTTCATATTTCAATAGAACTTTTGCATTCACTCTTAAATATGACAGAATTAATTGTATGCATGCCGTTTATCTCTGTCCAAATTTTACATTCACTTCATTTTTTGGTGATTACAATTTTTTTTTTAAATTGACAAATATATACAGGTAAAATAACTAGAACAATGAAGATATAGATAACAAAATTTGAAGAAAATTATATTGTTTGAAAGAAAAACCGATTTTTTTTTTCTTATTAAACCTACTGTTTAAATATATTTGAATTGAATATTTCTTCAAACCAAAACTGGGGATTCAAACATACGACTCGTCATCTTGCTGCCTACATAATGTACAAATGGTTTACATTGTACATAAACCAACATGTATCTCAATACAAAACAATAGTACCATACACATACTATGCCTGCCAACATCATCCTGGGAGCCAGAGTGATGATAAGTGTACACATCCACTAAATCTCATGTAAGTGCTGGACGTTGAGCTTCCAAGTGTATGTACAAACAAGTAGTGCGAAATTGGATAAAAACAATCATGTCATCATGCAAAGATTCTGAAGCTGTGACCGTAATCTTAGACATCTGGCTGGCCTGGACCTGTGAGATAGAGGTCAGGAGTAATGGTGTAAAGTTTCAGGAAATTTTCTTGAAAATTCTGCAGCTGTGACCTTGACCTTCAACTGGTTTTGAGAAATACTACCATGATGTTTTATAAAAGTTGCAAGAAATCTTGTCAAAAGCCAGCAGACAACCCAAATATCTAATTTCTCATCATAATGTAAAGATTCTGTAGCTATGATCTTGACCTTCAATGCATGACCTTGACTTTCAACTGGTCTCCAGAGATTGATGTTAGGATTACTTGAATGAATTTGTGTGAAAATATTACTCGGGGAATTGCAGACAAGCCAAATATACTGTTTCCTCATTATTATGTAAAGTTCCTGGACTTGTGACCTTGACCTTGAAGTATGACCTTGACTTTTGATTGGGCTCAACAGATTGATGTTAGGAACATGTAAAGTTTCATGGAATTTTGGTAAATACTTTAAACTTTAGTCAAGAAGCTGCAGACAATTCAAGCCAAATTTTGACAGATGGACAAATGGACAGACGGATCGCACCACGAAAGGCCGGTGTATACAAAGTTCTTGACACAAGTGTCTGACAAAATCTGACAATTGTGTTAATCAAAGGACAGAAGTAAAAAATCCTTTAAAATCTGTCTAACACACATCAGTGTCAAATAGACAGGTTTTACTGTTCGCTGAATACAACTGAATAAATAACACATACGATTGTACAGTAGATCAACATGAAATCTTTAACACCCGTGTCCTTTTATTATTGCTCATAAATATACATGTACTGTAAATACCCGTCTTTGAGCATACATACTCTAATATATAAATATAAAAATGGTCAAACTCATTCACTAATACTCTGTTACTTTTCTGCATTCAAAATAAAATAAGTTATACTATAGACAGCATTACAGCAGGCATTGGACTTATAACTAGGCCAATACAGAAATAAGCAATCAATAATGTTATAATAGTCCAGATGAAAAAATACCCCTAACTGTATTACACTATACTATATTATACATGTATTATACTATACTACATGTATACAGCTACTTAGGTCATTATAGCATATTTTTCACCTGGATTATTATTATAATATATAACAGTGATATATCATCAAATTCCTGTGGACAATGATATTCATATTTAATTAATTTGTGCATATATGAATTACATAATTCATCATTCTCTCTCTAGGTTATTGCATCTCAATATCACATTCTACAGGAAATTGTACATTGCTAATGTTTACAATGAGTACATTACATGATAAGGAAAAAGTATTTCATCCTCTGGTTTGCATCATCCACAACAAGTGTTTATAACTTATATAGATGAAAGGTCACAGTATTGTAAAAGTGGAAATTAGAACACATGTGGAATTGTCTATGTTCCCAACCGACCGAACCACAGTTTTGTTATTTCACTGTGAATAACTGTAGGTTGATTGTCATTTGACATCAAGATTTTACTGTTATAGAAGAGACTGATCCTCAGCTTGGCACCAAACCTGTATCTTCACTTGAGGGCATAGTTAAACTGGTTACCAAACTTGTCCCGAACTTTTTTGAATGCAATTTCATTTTGAGCTGCGGCAACTCGCTTTAATGCAGACCTGTAAAGAAAAAGATGATCGACTTTTAAAGCTTTTGATACATTTAGCTTACAGTGAATTAGACAGATAGCACAGACAAATAAACAATGACATCACAGAAACTATGACAGCACAGTGAAACTATGACAGCACAGAAACTATGACAGCACAGAAATTATGACAGAGAAACATGACATCACAGAAACTATGATAGCACAATCAGCTCTCTATGAAAAAGGTCATGTGTCAAATCCGAACTAGGTCTGTCATCTGGAGGATAACTAATACCCCCCGCAGACGCTGGTAGTTTATACATCATTTAGTTACATTGACCTTAGTGTCAACTTACATAAAAAGTGTTTGAAAACTAAAATTAAAATGCCAGTGCACAACTACATAATATACCGATCATTCCAGTTAAGTTTCAATAAAATCTGCCTGTTAGTTAGGATGGAGCTTTTGGGACAAGTTACTGCGGACGACAGACATCCAGACAGGGTGATTCCA
>NW_018484466.1:0-3256 GCF_002113885.1 Mizuhopecten yessoensis
TGTCTGACCGTTCGACTGTACTTAAAATAAGGTGTTGGAATACCTTATATCTCTGGACATTTTCTGATATTAAACCAGGATTCTGGCTGTGTATACAATATTAAAAGGAAAGTGTAGATATTGGGAGAAAATATCTATACAACATAACATGAAACTGGTTTTCTTCTATTTTTACAGAGGGCTCACATATATATTATTATATGTCAGATCATGAAATGGAACTAGAATCAAGATGCCCAATCCATTTACCCCCAAACATGCAATTATGCATCAAGTTCAGTTATTTGATTGGTTGAATTTAAAGTACCCTGTTAATCATCTTGTCAATTATGAAACCATTTCCTGTAAAAATGTTTTATCAAATTTATGTTGGTGGAGTTTTGAGTAGTGAGCCCAAAAAAATCCACAATAAAGAACTTAAGAAGTTTTAAGCATTTTAATTCATCGCCCCTTATTCAAGGGCTCTAATTAAAACGAAATAAGAATTTCGTTATTATGATTAACTTTAAATCCTTTTGACCTAATTCTTTTTCAAAGTTAAGATTCCAAAAATAATGAACAAGATTTTTCAACTTTACTTATATTAATCACTTTTGTGGGCCTTGATTGTAGCATGCATGGGGTCTTAATGCGGTAGAAAACTGGAGTACCTAAAGTGATTGGCCAGGTGACCCAATTCCTTTTCACCTCTTATCAGGAATCAAACTTCTTCTTTTTCCCGTACGGAGTGAACTCGCAGTAGAGTAATCAGTCTCCACCGCTGGGTGGGCGAACAGCTAAAATTGATTTTTCAGACATCTTGGTAA
This sequence comes from Mizuhopecten yessoensis, assembly GCF_002113885.1. Classification (NCBI taxonomy): domain Eukaryota; kingdom Metazoa; phylum Mollusca; class Bivalvia; order Pectinida; family Pectinidae; genus Mizuhopecten; species Mizuhopecten yessoensis. The sequence continues at coordinate 807 of NW_018484466.1, forward strand.
GAGATGAGATGCCACTCAACCACCCTAAATGTTATATTAAGACTCATTCATGGTATGTGCTTTCAGATGCTCTCAAGGCAAAAGCCGGCCATTGGGCCTGGCTCAACTACACCTGCAAAAGAAAACAAGAAAAAGAAGAAGTTACCAAAACTAGAAGATTTCCTGAGCTCAAGAGATTATACTGGGGCCATTACTCTATCAGAGGTAACACCTATACACTGTTTTGGATTATATATAAATATAGTGTAAAACACTGCATGTTCCTCTAGCATTAAATGATACATTTTTATTTGTCTCTATTTCATGCTGTTTCAAAATACATTTGATAAAGGTAATAAATTAATATTTTAAATAGTGATCTGTTTTGATACCTTCTTTGTAGATTGAATTCGAAAAATAAAAGAGCAATATTATCTTCATTCTATTTGATGTGTATTTTTAACTGCCTGCTGATGTAATGATACCATATAGGACCAATCAGTAGCAAAACTATATGTAGTGTTAATCAATTAATATAATTTAACACTATTAATTAATTTGATGTCTGATTTCTACTTTTGTCTGTTTTGTATTACAGTTCAACAGAATAAGTGGAAAAGGAAATGAAGAAACAGACCTGTGGATAGCCTATTGTGCATTTCACTTGGGTGATTACAAACGTGCCATGGAGGTAGGTACTCTTCATGAACTGCATTTAAGATATATTTTTCATGTAAACTTCAATTTGTTAGTACATGTGCATGGTTAAACTTTGATAATTGATGCTATGATCATGATGAAAGATTTTCTGTAACAAATACAACAGCTGTTTTTTTTTAGTGTCAGCATATATAATTTATAGAATTTTCATTAAAACTAAGTGTAAAACCAGCTGACTTTTGTAGCTACTAGCTATGCACAGATATTCATTCTTTAATAATAAATTTGACTCCATTCATATATGGCTTAAATAATTACACAATTTCAAGATTATTTATAATTAACACTTTGAGTAAATGCATTTAGACTCAATTTGGACTAGAACATTGTTAGACTAATGTACTTAATGATATACAAACATAGTTTGTGCCCAACACATCAAGAGGTAAATAAACCATTATTCCACTAGGATCAGCCTCAGGATCCAGCTCCGCTCTACAATTCTTACTGGCCCCACCCCTAAAGACAGGGTCATAATCCAGGCCCTATAACCATAAACACATGCATATGAATCTCAATCAACTTTACTTTCAAGGTATACTTGTTTAATCCTGATATGTTTTTAACAATATCGACTTTATATTGTAGGAATATGAGAGAATGACAAAGCATGATGGTTGCCATCCAGATGTATGGATCAATCTGGCCTGTTGTTATTTTTTCCTTGGGATGTATTCAGAATCAGATAAGGCTGCCCAAAGAGGTAAGACTACTTTTGATTCTTATGATACAACTGCTTTCAATTTCATGCTATCTTATTCAAATTATGATCAACTATCAAGCTAACAAGTTATATGCTTTATAAAGATGACATTGTTATGAGCTGTTTAGACCTCAGCTATTCAATGCACCACAAGCTGACATTGGTACTAATGTTTTCATGCCTGTACATCCTTCCTGTACAATGTGCATCAAGTTTGTCACCTCACATTTAGAAACTGCATCTATTATAACATCATAACTTTCCATCCCAATTAAAAGATTTGAGCATTGAATGAAGTAAGTGACATGTTTTAAGATACCACCTGACAGATGTGACCTCCTTATCATCAGGCTACTGTACATGTATAGCGGCAATGATGGCTGGTTTAGGAATTCAATATAAATTGTCAGTAGTTTAAGACACTGTCAAAGTTTTGAATAGTTTGATAATAAGAAAGGCTTTTATGCTATACTTAGTACTTTCTGTCTAGCCTGTATTTATGTCTCTTAATAGAGGATATTTTGGCCAGTGGACTAGTTAAAATATTGCATTGCACCTTGGTAACACAACATAAGTTAGTAATCTTTAATGATTGTGATTTGTATTTAAACCCAGCAATATGTTGCTGGAAAATTAAAATTAAAGTATCAAGTAGATACAAGGTATTTTGAAAGGACAGGAAACTTTTGCGTTACTTCAAAGCTCTAAATAAGGACTGGATACTAGTATGTTACTACAAAGCTCTAAATAAGGACTGGATACTATTGTGTTACTACAAAGCTCTAAATAAGGACTGGAGACTGTTGTGTTACTACAAAGCTCAAAATAAGGACAGGAGACTTTTGTGTTACTACAAAGCTCAAAATAAGGACTGGAGTCTTTTGTTTTACTACAAAGCTCTAAATAAGGACTGCAGACTTTTGTGTTATTTCAAAGCTCAAAATAAGTACATGTGACTTGTGTGCTACTACATAGCTCCAGATAAGGACAAGAGACTTGTTTGTTACTACAAAGTTCCAAATAAGGACAGGTGACTTGTGTGTTACTA
>NW_018484467.1:0-3257 GCF_002113885.1 Mizuhopecten yessoensis
CAAGTGAACATTATACAATTATTGACTTTTTCAGGTTAATACGGGGCTTTGTCAACCTGAGAAAGGTGATATTTCCCAAGGCCGCAAGCCGAGGGGAATATCTACTTTGTAATGACATGTTTTTTGTGTGTTGGTAAGTTTATCAAGGGACCGTACAAAAGAAAAGGAAATATATACACCTATTTGTAAATGTGCGACAATTGTTTTAATTTGAATACTGCAAAGTGCTTGAGATTAGAGCGATTTCTGAAATTATACAGTGCTATATATATCCGGTGTAAATTAATATTATAATAAAGCTGATATCTCCGCGGAAAACTTTTCTCTCTCAAAGAGTATTACGCCTTCATTTGAAATAATAGAAATGAACTGAAGATCCGTTTAATGTCACTTCAAAGTGACAATAGATTATCCCTTTGTCGGTCTGATCACAATGCAAGTAGTTGCCGTTATCTTGCAAACACTGTGTTTCGAATGCGTGAACTTAAGCAAATGCAAATCCGTTGTCTTTCCATCCGTTCTGAACGGTCAACAACTTAATTTATCAATGTTACGATCTCCACTGTGGTATAGTGAGGGTCATGTGTGGCATTTTTGAAGGGCACAGAGTGTATTATGTGACGTGGCGCGAGGCGCACGTGCTGTACCTGATATACAGGTGAGTTGTACAGGTGTAAAATGAGTGCCCAATATATAGCGCCAGCTGCAGTAAGCGGTATTCTGAACACAATGTGTTGAGATTTATTTGATAAATAACTTATGTTCGTTTGAAATGTTGAATTAGAGCATATTACTTTTTATGAAAAGCATTTTCATTAGAGGTATGGTAACTACAGTGTATTTTCCCGACGTCATAACTACGCACTGTTATAAATTTCAGACTGATATCCGATTTAGCGAAAGGTTTGAACACTGTGAATTATCATTTTTTTTTTACTCTTTCGTTTTCCTCAGTTAAGACTTGGAACACAAAGTATTTAAGCGGGAAGTAACGTTACAACATTGTCCTCTTCATAGAATGAATTGAAAAATATTTTTCTATTAAACCTATAATCAAGTAATTAGCAATCAACCCAGCTAGCTAGAAAGTACACAAGCTAGCTAGGAAACAAATAACTAAAGACGAAGTGTATATTTACAGCATTCTCCTCAAACATAAAAAAAACCCATTGTGCTGTATCGTATTTGTGAAATTAAAAGTGAAACATACTTGAAACTTGAAATCCTAAACATGCAAACAGACAAACAGTAAAAAGTAAACACAGAAAGTCTTTGCTGTCTCTCTCCGTTAAACATTTATAATTATAACAGCGGACGGTAGCCATTGTCTAACCTTTCTAATAAACCGCATGTTTTGTAAAATTGGGACTGAAACACAATTTGTTTACTTTTACGTTTGGAAGTTTATGGTTTCGCCCACGAGTTATCAATATTTTATGTGTATATTAGTGTATGCATATAGTGATCGTAAGTATGTTAACGTTTGCCGGCGTCAACTTTATGAAAAATGAAGTATTTTTTATTTAAATAGCGTTCGTTTAGAGAATGCTACACACAGTTAAGTACACCACCACAAGACAACATAAGCACACATGCATGTTCTTAACTGTGTTTACAGTGTATTAAATATCGCCCGAATTTGTTAATTAATTGAAAAATAAGGAAAATAGTTTTGATATGAAGTTTATTTTAATGTGCCTATTAAAGCTGTCCATGCTTGACGAAACTAGGCTCTGACATTTTATTAACCTCTATATAACGTTTGGTGTCTCTAATAAAGGCCACTTTATATTTACCCCATACAGTAATTACAGTTTAAGTCAAATCCAATATTTGATTTAAGACTTTCATCAAAAGCGACCCGAAGTAGTCAAACCAATGCCGTTCAAGCAGGTCTCAGTTTTAACACTTTTGGTTTGATTTCGTTCAAGTATAGTATCAAGAAAAAACTGACATCAAAGTACACAGTTCATGAGACCTTTAAAATGTGTGAATACATAGGGCAGTCCATAGCGATTGACCGTAATCCATGTGAAAAAGTACAATGTGTTTGGTACGCCAATCCGATTTAACTGTTAATGCGACAACACAAATACCGAGCAGAGAAAACACTACGCTGTCACGGATAGATGAGCACAACGCGATCTACTTATGTTAAATCCAATAGCTCAGATCATTAAAAATAGAATTGAAGTTTTAAAGAATTACACAGAGAAAACAGTCTATCGTAGGAAAAAAGGGTCATATGCCTACGTATGCGATCGCGATACACGGTTTGACTTTTAATGGGTGAAATACGATGCCGTCGTTTTGATTTTGTAATGTTCACAATACATCGGGTGCATACTCTTTTGTACAAGGGCGTTAGATAAATATATTCGGCGCTGAACAGAAATGAATAAACCACGCAACATGACTCGTTAGAAGTTTCGTAGGTAAATGCTAGATCTATTTCAGATTCGACTTGATAAAACCTGGGACTTTATCAGCACTTCATAGGCTCGAAAACACTATTTTTTACCAATAAACATATTTAAACCTATGTATGGTATTTTCTATAAGGAGAAAAAGCATTATATAATTATGCATTTCAACAGCTTTATGAAAAATTAAAAAGATTTCGATACATATACATTGACGGTAATTAATTCTCAGTTTATTTGTCAGCTTTTAACATGATGACAGCTTAAAATGGTACCGTCACCACAAACTGTATATCGTTAGATGAAATAAACATACTAAGTGCAGCCATGTGATTAATGATAAAAGATAAGTCCACACTTACCAGTTCTCTCATCGCTTTGGCGTCCATGGCGATGCCAATTATTATCCGAGGACGGGTTTCGACTAGCAAGGCGCTCCAGATTCCCGATATACCCACATAGATTTGTCAACACGGTTGATTCAATGGATAATGACGGTGGCTTATATTATTGTGTGTTGTTTCCTGTCATTACCTTTAAATATACTCACTTATACACGTACCTGCTACCGAATACAGAGAAGTCACTTTTGGTAAGCAAATACGTTTTACTATTTATATATATAGGTATATTTATTTATGCACAGCGAGAAGAAAGGAAAAAAACCTTGGCTGAGACTTATCTTTGTTAAATTAAATTCAACATGTATATGCGTATATACCATTTCACAACAACACAGGAGTAATTGTGTGCACTCAATAAGCGTAAAATACGAGCTGCAGCTAATACGCTTTTATATTTACATTTGCATGGCATTGTCACTATATAGCCTCT
>NW_018484468.1:0-3258 GCF_002113885.1 Mizuhopecten yessoensis
TCATTGACCTCTGACCCTTACCTAGTGTTAAACAGCCAGTGTGCTGTCATTGACCTCTGACCCTTTGTGTGTTACCCTTAAGCTTGATCTAACATAGTTTAGCCCATTCTTTGTGTCGTCACTGAACTCTGACCCCTTATCTATAGCAACACAGCCACTGTGTTCTATCTGTGACCTTTGATCCCATGCCTATTGTAACACATCCCCTGTTCCATCTGTGACCTCATATCCTTACCTAGTGTAACACAGCTCCTGTGCTCTGACTGACTTTTGACCCCTTGCCTATTGTAACATATCCTGTGTTCCATCTGTGACCTCTGACCCCTTATCTAGAGTAACACAGCCACTGTATGAATTCCGTGACCCCTGACCCCTTACCTAGTGTAACACAACCCCTGTGTTCCATCTGTGACCTCTGGCTTGTCATCCCCGTAGCACCAGTTGATGCTGAGGGCCTTGGTTTTCTGCGTCTCACGTGATGGCTCCACGGCGGTGACCCGACCTAACCAGGGATGGTTCAGCTGGAAGCCCTCAGGTAACATTGTGTTGATATCTGTGTCACCTCGGTTCACACGGCAACACACAGCACGTGCCAGGTGACCAGGGTCAAACAGAAATCCTGTCAAACAAAATCAATATTGACTCAACAGAATATCAGCAACGGTAAACAATTTTAAATGTTCCCTATCTTATACTTATAAATGATTATTGATTGAAATTACTGTCAAAATGTGTTGGTTCCTAAGTATTGAGGGATTTGCAACTTTTGTTAAGTTTCTGTAAAGATTATCTCTTCAATATATTGCGTATTACAGTGTTTATTTTTAGACTATTGCATTCCTTTTAGTTTCAGCTAAGCAATGAAAACATAAAGTTAACTATATACAAGCTACTGTTCAATATCCTTTACTGTGATAGAAAACTTAAATATGAACACAAGATAAATTATCAACAAACTAAAATTATTTCTACAGATTTAGAACACTTACCCAGTGTTAGGGAATCTAGATAGACCGGTTCTAAAAAGTGGCTGAGTAGAGCTCCCTGCATACCAACTACATTCCACCGACAGATTTTGTCTGTACATGACATGGTTCGGAGTCGCTCCCCTCTCTGGATACCATCAAATGTTTGAACGGTGAAGTCCGGTTCCACTGGAATGGTTCCCTCCCCTTGAATAATGTAAAAGGATTGTGAAATACATCTAATTTTAGATCCAAAACGACATATCAAAACGTCAAGTTCATACTGGGCAAACGGCATCCTCAAAATCAAAGGGTTCAAAACTCGATACAGATGTTCTCTACACTCTTGGAATTTGTCATGACAAAAGCGAAGGCTCTGTAATGCCACCTTGCAGAGGAAACGAGTTGACTAGTTGGGAAATTGAGAACATGCCTTGCGCCAGAATTCTGCTGTAAGCCCAAAATCACTTCTTTTGATCATGTGGGGTAGAACAGCTTGAGGCATTTCCCTGACTTTGCATTATTGTTTAGTTTATTTATTCAACAAACAAGAAACCCCATGAATTTGCAGATTCATATCCAACATCTATGGTTTCTGGTAGCAATATCTGTTTTACAATCTGAAATCTAATAAAGTTTCAGCACCTCCTATTAATATTAACATCATTTAATATTTTAAATATGTTTGTGTGTGTGACCTCACCTCCCTCCATTTTTGTGCGCAGTAGTCCCTGTACCTGGCTGGTAAAAGTTGGGTGGTGGGTTCGGTCTGTCAAAGACGCAAGGGGGGTATTGTTAGAGGCAGAATCTCTGTTGGTAAAAAACGTGGAATACAAGGTAAGTATACAACAATGCATTCATCTCGGTGTTTTACAACTCCACACCTGTTCGATAAACACAGATGAACATGTTTTAATGATATAGTGTTCAATATCAGACATGCCATTTATTTAATGAAACAGATGTTAAGGTAAGTAATCATTGTAAAGGCTACCCCTGATATTAATATATAAGCAGGGTTGGGAAGCAGGCACTTGTAACTGATAAAATATAGATGGTAGGATTCAATACAATTGTGAACATTGGTAAAGTAGGCCCTAGGAATACAAAATGGATGGTGGAGAGCAGAAATGATAGCTGTTACAACAATGAAGCACACTGACCTATTTGCGATTCTTTCAATAACAATAATGCATTCAGTTGCAAATACATCGTCGGATACCCACGGTTGATTTTGCTTCAGTGATGAGCGAGTACCGAAGCGAAATCAACTGTGGGTTTCCGACGATGTTGCAAATGTTCCAAAATTATTTCTGCACTGAATGTGGCTTTGATCTTGAACATGCAATTCAGTTCAGCCACATTACAATAGATTTTATTTCATATTTTATCAGATGTATTTTGGATATATTCCACTCCGAGTGAATAAAGTTAAAGGGTTGATGATTGAATAAAGGTGCCCAAGCGACACCTAAAGGTACCAAGGGAGGTAATTACCTGGGAGAGCAAGGGAGGTAATTATCTGGGAGAGCAAGGGAGGTAATTACCTGGGAGAGAAGAGAGCGCCATCCCCACATGGAGCCGTAGATATATACAGGTGGAACGTTATTCCATCCCTTATCTTTAACTTTCCCGACGGTGACTTCACAAAGAAACCATTGGGGCCATTGGGTTCAAAAGTCAACAACTTTTTGTACAGGAACCTGTAAAATATATAACATTTCCTAATAAAACAAATAAAGTTAATAGATTTTCAGCAGTTATTTTACAGTTTCCTTAGCCAAAATCCAATGCTTCTTGTCTTAATACACATATATCGTCTCTATGGCCTTGGAAGATGACATGACTTTACTGAAGGCTCTGTAAGGGCCAATTTATGGATCATACAAGTTGACTTGATTGATCATAGTATCATTATTATGATTTAAAAAAAATAAGTGTTGAAAATTAATAAGTTTAAAAATAGCAAACCAAACAAATAAGAAACAAGCTGTCAAAACTATTTTGTTCCACTTCAAGTGAATTTTTGGAATTAGCTATTAATTTTTATTTGAAAACACAAAGCTTAGCTTTTATAGAGAACCAGGTAGATATATATAGGAACCAGGGATTTAATGCTTGTAGGCATACCTAATGAAGCCCCGACGAGTGATGATTTCTGCGTGAGAGTCGTTGACCGTGTTTCCCTCTAGACTCAGCTGCTGGCCAGTTATACATCTGTTACCTAGGAAACAACATCACATGATCAGTTATACACCTGTTTCCTAGGAAACAACATCACATGATCAGTTAT
>NW_018484469.1:0-3260 GCF_002113885.1 Mizuhopecten yessoensis
TTGCTTGACCTATCATTGACGTTGTTGCTTGACCTATAATTGACGTTTTTGCTTGACCTGTAATTGAAGTTGTTGCTTGACCTATCATTGACGTTGTTGCTCGGTCGATAGCCGATTTTGCTATCGTTATTTGTCTGCAACTATACACGATGAATGACTGAATGTAAAGGTACATGTGAATGACCTGGACATGGAGGACATTTTCTCCATTGTGATGTGTTTTAGGTTGATAGTCGTGAACTTTGACCTATGTCTTGCAAACTTTGATTTGAGTAACATGGAGAAATAAATCGATACTTGTATTGCCAATGGCAATGCAATTCGCATGTTACATTTTCGATCGTTTTTAAATTTTAGGGTGGATTTTATTACATGCATTTATCTAAATTGTGTCTTGAAACATTGAGATCCAATTGTCGAGTTGTACTGTAACTTACACATGTGTTGTAAATCTAATCATGTATTTAGCCTGTACACGTATTTCAGACAATATGGATGAGAGTTATGTGTGATTACAAATCTAACCTGTAACGCAGTGATATTTAGCGAATGAAGATACGAGTTTGACCTGTATTTACATAGTATATAGTTGAAAAATGTCAAGCAATTAAGTGTGCTCTGTAAAAGGGGGCGTCTTTGTATACGAGGATACCCGATGCTTACAGTTTTATTCCGTAACTGTGGCGGGACGGGGATGGAGCAATAATTATACAGGTATATATTTACAACTTATATTATCAAACTCACTGTGTAACTTGAGAGCGCCAATCAATGACAGATTTGTCCCTTAACAGAGGGAGGCGAAATACTAAGAATTTGCTCCGTAACTCGGAGACGCCCTTATTTTTATATTTTCTCCTTTACAGAGGGGTTACCGATACTAGATTTTCTCTGCAATAGAGCGATGTCTGGTCAAAATGTACTTGCCAAGTAGTTATAAATATACCCGGTATTTATTTGCCAAGTTTTTATAGATATGCCCAGTATAATTTGCCCTGAAACTTGTTATTTTTGACTTTGGCAGATAAAAGACGGCTGGGCGGGAGGAACAGTCTCCTTTGTACTGAAAACCTACCTTTTCCGGAGAATATTTCAGTTTTCGGCCGAAAAGGTAGTGTAATTATCTTTAACCATTTCGTCCTTATCCAATCCTTACCATTTCTCCAAAACCTTACCCTAAACAACCCTGACATTGACATCTTTCATGATAGAACTAGTGCATGTCTGTCAACGACGGGAATCAATATGGTTAAATTACTCTTCGTTTTTTCGTTTTTTCGTGACAGTCTTGAATGCAAGGTACTTTTATTGCATGTAATTTTTAGAGGGATTTATGGAGCATTTCTTGATTATATAGAACACCTTTTTACGTGGTATTGTTTAACAGTTCTGCACACATTCAACGTTTTCACGAATAAATAACGATGTCTTTGATAAGAATACATACTCCAATTTGTACTCTTACTCGTCATAATGACGTGTTTGTCTTAAATTTATTTTGTACCTGTGGGCTGGTCATAAGGTTTCGCTGTTTTTCGTAAATACATTATTTTAATTTAATCAATGAATTCTTATTTTCCCAGAAAATGTCATGAATATATTGTTTGAAAGTGATGGGAGGAAAGGTTTATGTGTAAATGCATACAAAATGTACATAACCTAGCACATCATTGGTTGATAATCAGCAAGCCGGCTAAGGTCACGGATTGAAAAATAAACAGTTCCTCCTGAGTTCCTTAAGACTTTATTGACTTTAAAGACATTCTTTTTATTCTATTTCAATCTCAGCGTATCCTCTTAAAATAATCCGATCACAAAATTGAACAATTATTTTTAGCCAAGAGCAACACAAACTATATTACTAACATGTACGTAGCACTCGGGCATAAACGAATGTATATTTCAAATCTAAAAATTGATTTTTACGAAATCAATTCATATTTTTTTAGAGTTATCTGAATATCACAATTCATTTTCTTTTACAACCCGACATTTAAATTCCCTGAAGGCCAGTGAGATATGCTTTCAGAACATTTTATCATTTTTTATACTATCTACAGAAATTTAATGAAGATTTTATACACTTGTCTGTGTCCCGGAGCATACAAATTGTGTATCCATGTATTGTGTAATCATGGCTTGCACTGTCATTCCGAAGCTATACAATATTGCTGAGGTTGACGGATTAAATATGTATTTTTTTCCTAGCAGCAAATTTATCGACTGTCTAAAGAATTTCCGAAACACGATCAAAAACACGGTACATTGTCAATTTTGTTAAAATTTGAATTGCAATCGGGATTTTTTATGGCGATGTCAATTTCAGTGAGACCGAGTTCGGCAAACACTACGCGCCGGTCATTCCGGTTGAATTGCTGGGCAGATTTGGGACTACAGAACTGTACCTACAGATATCTTTTTATATTCTTGACTTTCTTCCAAGAAAATGTCCGCTTCTCAAGACATTCTCGTGAATCTGTTTTAAGCAGACTGTAATTTTAGCAGGAGAACCAAGTATTTACAAATCATTGCACGAAAAAGAAGATGGATGAGAAAAACACTGAGATAAATTTGATCATCAGTTGGTTTTTATGTAGATAATCGTCTGCATTCAAATACATCGTCCCGCCTCCGCCTAACAACGCAGCTCTGTTAAGACTGTGCAATCACGCTAGCGTCTTGGCATCTTGATATCTTGAGATATTGAAATCATAAATTGGAGCTACAAATGTATCTTACATGTATGTTCTAGCATATTTGGGTGTGTTATAGTTTTATTAACTTAGACTCATATGTTTGTACTCTATTATGGCAGTCAAACTCTCCTTAAAACTTTAAAATCTCCCTCTTGACGACCTTACTCCATTATACTAGCTTACAGTTTTCCCTCGTGTAAACTATCACCTTCATGTTTCATTAGTTATTTTAAAAGAAGACGAATAACGTACTTTTTTTCTTTTTATAATATGTAAAAAATATTGCTTTGCATGAAACTGTTAAACACTGTCAAGAAAAAAGAAAGCTGTTTAAATAAATCCGTTTCCTGCGACGTAATTTACAAGAAACAGTAAATGAAATGATGGACAGAACTGCTGTATCTATATATAAATACACTAAGATACACGTACTGAACCTCATAGAAAAGTACTTAGCTAATGCAGTTTACACGACATGAAAGTGCCAGCCATGAATGCATTGTTTAGTTACACGTATAAATTTACATTCTTGATGTTTGTTCTGTACATAAATCTACCAACTGA
>NW_018484470.1:0-3260 GCF_002113885.1 Mizuhopecten yessoensis
ATCTCATCAATGCTCTGGCACGTTCATCTTTAAATACTTATTTCTGAAACAGACTATAACTGAAGTTCACAGACGCGTGAACAAGAACAGTTTTTTTCCAGATAAAACTGAGTATTTTGACAAAAGGAAAGTGACCGTATTTCATAGATATACTTCAGTAACGATTCTATGAGCGAGGCTAATGTCTTTCAAGCGAATATACATTACTACTAAAAAAAACTAATATGATTCATGCTTTTTTTGGTACAAATCTATTTTGATCGTTGATAGAACGACGTTGGGTTACTTTTAAGAACGTCTACGAAGATTAATCTCTGCTATCCCCTCTCTTAGAGATCTCTGACCAATGAACCATTATATCGAAAGGATTTCGAGAATGTTTGAAATAAATTGAAAATTTCAGGAATTATATAAAAAGAATTATCAATTTTTAATTACAATGCTTGTTGGCCAGAGCGGAAGCGCTCAGAAGCTTAAGACAGCTGGAGTACCCGACACAAAACCCACGTGGTCGGGCATATCACACAATACAACTGTCACGTCCGATCGAACCATGACCGTGTTGTGTGAAAGCCATCCTCGACCATCCAGGGGTAACATATGTACAGAGAACGTAAGTAAACGTAAATTTCGAGGATTATCAAAAGCAAGTGTGCTTTTCACTGTGTCATTTGACTAATCCAAGAAGTAAGTGACAGCCCAACTAGTGACGGGTAGAATATGGTGTCTCCTGTATCTTCATGTATTTCAGATTGCTGTACTAACAAATGATATTTTCCCGTCCGCCATATTTTCCTGCATTCAAGTCATTTGAAATCAACCGACATTATAATCCCACAGTGTGTGAGACTATACGGTAGTGATCCTTTTTTTTATTTCATCAAGTTTTCTGTTTTTCTGGTTAGTTTGGAGTTTACGAATGAAAACAGTGGATCTGAACATTATTTGTTTATTTAATGTTTTGCATTTTCGCCTCATCTGAAGACACAGGAAGACGATGTCGACATACGCTGGATGGCGCCAATCAGTGGTAATCTTAGTGTGTTGTTTCCTGAAATGCTACAATCTGTTCAAGACACGTGATTCTTTATCCGATTACTGTACTCTGTAAAGTTTAAAACAGACAACCCATATTGGTGTCTACTGAGACATCTCTAACACGAAGGAGCGAGCAGAGATAGAGATGACAAATATTGCAATTAGTGCAGTAGCTCTAGTCTGTTCACTTTGTTACAAAGCATAGCAGAAAATTCAGCATGCTGCAAGTAACAGAGCAACGCATACTGAATGAGAAAAGAGATACCATGATTTAAAAGGTGCGTAATTATACATTTATGATTAAATCACCGTTTATCAATTGCATAGCTCATATTTTCGTTATCTGTAAAAAAAACGCGTAGGTCAAACTTATTTTTTATATCTTTAGGTCCACCACGACATTTTCACGTAGATGGCATCAGAACAGGAAGGGACAAAAATATTTATTTGATATTTCACAGAGTCAAAAATGCCCATTAATAAAAAAGAAAATCCACTTTTAAAGCTTTTTATTAACATTTCTCATTAATATTCTAACAATGGAAACAGTCACACAAAGGAGAAAAGGTAATGTTTACAAAGCTGTCAGTTCAACAGAAAAACAATACAATAATGACATTTTCCTTTCATAAATATTTAATTGATATTTAGTGAGCATGAACAAGCCCATTCTTAATTCATCTTTCTAGAGGAAACGCATTGTAATATATTTACATGTATATTCCCAAGGATTCTTTAGGAAGTTTATATAATGACTGAAAATTTCCACCATACCGTCAGATTCGTCCACAAGAGACGTCAATTGTCTTATTTTTCAATTCTACGTTAGACAATCCGTTTTAAATAATTTGCGTATCTTTTAAAAGATTGCCCTTTTGTGTTTGATTGTTGGATAAAAGAATAGTCATTTAATATATGGTACAAGTGTATATACATGTTTTCAGTGTTGTTATCTAGCAATTTCACACACCTGAAAAATATATCTATAAAAATCTCAGTTTATATATAACAGATACCAAGTAATTTTTAAAAATAAATCAGGAAACAATATAGTGATTTCCTCCTTACGGTGCTAATAATTACTGAATTTAGAGAGGTCGAGATTTGATATACATGAATAACATTTATCAAATGCTTTGTAAGCGATACCTAAGAAAAAAAGACATCAAAGCTTAATGTCAATTTTATACGTTATTATAATCATTATCATCCTTTTTTATTATCATTTTCATTGTTATAATGATATTGTTTTACCAATAATCATAATTGTATCTTCTTTTATAGCAATTATTATCATATCTTATAGCTATAATTATTTCCTGATATATTCATCACTGTAAAATTAAAGATGTTTTGCGAAATTTCACCCCGCAATTTTATATAGCTTTACAAACATTATGAAAGGTTTTACCAAACAATTTGAAAATAAAACTTTGACATGATTTGTATTATAACCGTCCAATGTAATTATTACAAAACAACTTTCTTACATAAGATTGATTTGAGAAAAATAGTTAAATATATACAAACGCAGTCATTACAGTAAATAAATCAAGACAACCAGCAGGGACGCAATCCGTTGTTTCTACGAAAAATCTACTAAATCCAGAAAAAAAACAAGCATGGTCAAAGTCAATCGGTTCTTCTGGAGGGAATAATCAAAATCATCCGGATCCTTTTGAACGAATAACATAAAAATGTTTACCATTGTTCACAGTTTCCTGTCCATATACGAAGAATGGTTTTCAGTAGAATTCACGGAGCAATATAACGGCTGCTGGCGACAAGGAACTCATATGTAGTCTTCATGTCAAGTCTACACACAAAAACGCATCAGTCTATGTACATATACTTTATTTCGGTCTTCAAACATGGGCGGGAAATGGTTTTATATTTGTTAGAAGAAATTGATGTCTTCCACACCTTTGTTTTGTGCAGCAAACGTTTGAGCGTGATATATCTTCAGTATGTCTAACTGTCGTGGCCGTGGTGCGTACATTCCACTCCACAGCACGTGGGTCTACACGAGTACTCGTGACCATGATGAAAATGACAATACGTGTCACTGCTGCATCCAACGTGCCAGCTACAATGACAGCCGCCGAACATGTCCTCGCCCCATCGCTTCACCAAACTCTTAAGAATACGTCCTCCTTGCTGGTTTGAATCCTCGGCAACTGGCGCCGCAGCCACTCCTTGACAAACAAATATAACAAAGGGTT
>NW_018484471.1:0-3262 GCF_002113885.1 Mizuhopecten yessoensis
ACCTTTACATACCTAGATATCTCTATACTGATGTTAATTCACCTTTAAATACCTAGATATCTCTATACTGATGTTGATTCACATTTACATACCTAGTTATCTTTACACTGGTACTTAACGTTTATAATGACTTATCTTTATTAATGAGAGGTATTCACGCTGATTCTGGATAGCAGTTATCGAAGATAATTATAACTGGAAGTGCAATCCATGCAATGTCAAGATCATTGAGGTCAGTAAAAAACAATCTCATCCCTGTCCATTTTGTCCATAATTTGCATTGTCTCATACCTTATCTACACCCCATATCGAATCATCACAAATTGCCTTATTCCTGATTGGCCATACTCTGGTTACGGTCTCCTCAAAATTGTCAGATGATTTAATTTAAGATGTTCTTTATGAAGAAGTCTTCAGGTCTTACATATTGTCATCAAATTATATCTCCTACATATTTCACACATAATATTGTAATTACGCTTATCTCGCATACATGGCTGTACCACTTATATTTCGAATAACGTATTTTATAACACACAAACATAACCTTCCGGAACACCTAGATCCGTATTAATAAAAACGGACTCCTTCTCAAACTCAGAGTATGTGATGAAGAAGACAAATTTCTTCTTCAAATAACAAATTTATCAGAAATTCACTTTTTCTCTTTGTTTTAGAAGAATTCTTGAGAAAATGTTAAGCTCAATACTTTTTTCAATGTTTACCCTTTATTTTTTTACCATGTCGCATGATTTCTGCAAGTTCCTAGACAATTGGTTTGAAGACAGACTCTTAACCTGAGCATAAAAACAGTTTCATGAATACAGACCCTCGATCCTAGAATTTTTTTCAAGGATTCCCATGTTAATTTGTCTTTTGTATCATATTGGAGCTCGAATTTTCGTTGACACTTCGGTATTCTCTGTTTATCTTTTTTCTTCGTACAAATACACACACAGTTATGTAAACTATAGATCCATACATACTGTAAACATGGCCGATCGGATGAGACAAGTTGTGTCCACGTGTTAATACAGTTTGCTGTATGGTAGTCGTTTAACATTCCTCAATCCAATCACAGCCCACACAGCATCCTCTTTATGGTCTATGCCAACAGCCATCAGTTTGGCTGTGTCCGTGTGAATGATCCTGAGGAACACGCCCCGACCACTGAGGAGGAGGGCACAACAGTTGTTAAAGTCTCCTATGACTAGGTTCCCTACACTGTCATAGGCCGCATCAGAGGGATTAAATGGTTTCCGATTCGGTGTTGCATATTCCCTTGGGATGTCACCACCATAAACAAACATTTTCTTAAAGTACATATTCATAACGACAACTTGTTGTTTCGCATCCCCGCCATCACTTTTGAAATTTCCATCAACCACGGCGATGTTGTGGGTGACTGGACATTCCGAGATCCTGTATGGTGAGCGCACTAATGGCTTCTCCGCTCCTTCAGACATTGTAGTTAACTCTGTTTCGCCTTTTGTGGTAAATATTGAGATGCCTTTGGTCATCCCTACGATTACACGTTCATGGGCAGTAACGCATAAACATCTAGGTCTCTCGTCGGTGCTGAATCTGTGTGTAAGATGTCCTGATACCAGCTCCATGATGCTGTTTTTGAGATCACACACCCATAGTGTGTTTGTTGTGGGTGACAGACTGATGTCTTTGATCTGGTCACTGTGTTCGACCTTCTCAACCACCTGACCTTTCCTGTCCAGGAGAGTCAGTGTGCGAAGAAACCTTGTCCACAACTGACCACCAATGATAGGACATGTAGAGGAGATATCACACGGAGCCTGCCATTCCGAAGGTAACAACGTGTGGCCATGCCTTGAATCTTCCGCTGATCTTCTGTCAGCAGACCATCCAACTGACCGACCATGTTCCGCTGAACCTTGACCCTGACATACACCTTGATCTGTCGTGGAAATATCTCCAAAGGCTAGTTTCAGATGAGTCTCGGGATATCGGTTTGGAGTAAAGCAGGGGATGTCCAGGGTAGGTTTTATAGGACGTGTGGCATGAGAATTTGTTATCTCGTAGTCTGTATCATAAATATCTAGGTTAGATCCAAGCTGAAGTACTGTCTTGCATTTTACTATCATGTGTTTCAGCTGGGTGTCGTACCTATCCAGGTCCTGTTTGTATTGGTGTAGTAGTTTGGTGTTTTCCTCCCTCATTGTTTGATACAGAGACAGTGTTTGTGTTGTTAGTCTGTCAAGACCTTCTTTTAATTTGTTTGTTTGATTTTTCAACTCCTGTGAAAGTTGTTCGAATGTGCTGGCATTGTCCTTGAGGTGTGTATTGGTAGAAATGATGAATTGGCCGATTCTTGAAAGGCCAACATTCTCAGTTTTGTCTATGAAGTCTGTAATGCCCTGCTTCTTTTGGGGAATGATTTCACGAAGCTCACACATTGCATGGCTGTTGTGTACATTGGATAAACATTGTGTGCACGCAAGTTCCTTACATTGTTCACAGTACAGGTCGAGTTGTCTCCCCTTGTGGTGGATACAGGTGGTCTGACCTTTAACACGGGAAGGAACTTGACCTTTGTACAGGGTTGTGGCCATTTTGTAATGTTCAAATACACTGAGGAAAACGTTTTTTGTTTTTGTCTAAAAAACAGAAACAAACAAACAAATCTAAAGGTAAAAGTTCTAAGAGATAGGCATTATATTTCACTAGATTCACAAAGAAAACCATCTGTAGTTTGCACACACGCCCTGTGTTAGTTGTTCAGCGTTGATCCAGTAGACAAATGTGTTATGGAATCGATTTTTATATTATCAAGGAATCAGACAATCGTTCACCTCCTTTACACAGTTCGATGTCCAGTGTTTAGTCTAGTGGTGTCACCAAGAAGGCAGGTTGTGGATAAAAGGAGGGATACTCTCCTGTCCTGTGGTCACTGTATATCACTGCCTCACTAAGTTGCTATGTTATAAAATCTTTTGAAATCTTAAAAATGAAGTCTAAAAATATTTCAAAAAATCACCTCGTACATGCAATTCGTTGTCAAATTTTTAAATGTCTGCGTTAATAAAGGCAGAATTAAACCCGTTATGGTTAAACGTCTTTGTATATCCAAACTGTTAGAACTAGTAGATGATTCTTATACCTGGTGAGAATTTTGGGCGTCATTTATCTTCACAGACTCGTCCAGATCTAGAAATAATACGTCTTCTCAGTCGTGAGTTGTTGCCGCGAACCGCCGTTGTGGAGTAGGTCAATCCAAAAGAGTTCATAG
>NW_018484472.1:0-3262 GCF_002113885.1 Mizuhopecten yessoensis
CATAAGCTCACTTGGCACTTCGTGCCAGGTGAGCTAAAAATATAAGATGCACAACTATATATGAAAGGAAACTACATATAAAATTTGTAAAGCATTTCTTGAGAAATAGTGATAACAAATTTGAGCTCTCAAAATCCAAGATGGTCACCTGGCAGCCATTATGTTTTCGCGATCAATCCCATTATGAAACATGTAAAACTCGGGACCATGGGAAACCTTCGTAAGAAATTTGAGTTCAACGATGATTACTTCAATGCTTCTTGAGTAATGGAGACAACAAGAAATGTCTAAGGACTGACCATTAACGATTTGTAAAGCCCACAATACGAAAAAGATCGACAGATGGACGACAGATACTGCACTTTACCACAAATTCAAAGGTATTTTGTGCTGACTGAATCTATGACTTCTTCAATGAAATTACCAGAACAAAAAAAAGAAAATGTTGACATGGATTTTTAATATGGATGCATGAATATTTATACAAACACTAAACACAATTATATAAGAGAATAACTGGGCAGAATGTTTTCATACATTATACATCAAACGAGAAAATCTTTCTAGCACAACAACAATCAACCAGGAAGATTGGTGAATAGGTTAACTTCATATTTAGTAAACTGTTTAAAATCAAGCCGTGTCACTCATAAGCAATTATTTTTCCACAAGTATAATTTGCTGTGAACATGCCATACCTTAAAATGTCTCTAAAATCAAACTGTAAAAGATACTTTGTGTATAGTGAATACATATGGCACCTTTACATATTATTTTCACAGTTTCATCAACAGCTCTGTGCCATATCACAACATTGTAAATGCTGGTAAGTAATTTTTTGATTGTACTTACTGTAATATATGTCCCAAGATTATATCTTAAATAGGTCTCAAAGAGTGTCCGTCAACAAAAGAGGAGGAGAGAGAATGATGGGGAAACAAAAAAACATAAGCAGTTTTGAATGTTACTGATCACAGAGTTTTCAATCTGGATTTTTAACGCCAATTTAACCGTTCTTTCTACTTGAAGAAAGGTGTATAGATTGCAAATTGTGATTTCGTGATCTTTAGCACTATCAATCTTCTGTGTCCTTGTAAAGTAGATTGGAAAAGAAATAAGCCAAGTACACAACAAATCTAGTACTGTATGTAATACAATTGTCTGAATTGAGTTAAATAATTATTCAAACTATCTACTTGCACATATTTTTGCTAAATGTCTGCTGCTAATATAATGAAAGTTTCAAACTTTAGTTATTTATTTCTACAAGCTAAAATTAAAATAAGAAAACAAACAACCATATTTCAAGTACAAAAAAAAAACCATGTTACAATTCAAATAAATTAAAACTTTATACAGAATCACAGTATCGAAAGGGATTTTATACTCAATTTTAATCATTTCAATTAGGCGTCCTTGTAAACAGACACACTCCACACTGACTGCCTAAAGTTTGCTTAACGAAACGTTTCAAAATGCAATAAGCTTCCATCAAATATTTAATTTACTTCACATATTTGCCTTTTTGAGTCGGATAACATCACTTTTGCGCATTAAATAAGATGGGATTTGACGAGTTCAGAAACACATGTGTAGCCTTAACAATTGCAACGTACAGATTCTGGCCTGTTTTGTAATAAGCTTTCCATTTAATGTTTAGTAGTCATTCTTGAGGAACCGTCCTCCTAGTTAAGGTAATTGTAGCCACACAAACGAGGAATAAACATCATTTTGGGTAACCACAATATCTTATCACCTACTCAACTTCAGCTTTGTTCCTCCTCTCAGGTAGACCGGGGAAGGCAACCTGAGATAGGCTTTGGATGATAATTCTGTGAATAAGATATATCATTAATGTTCAAGAGGTGAAAGCCTACAGTCTATATAATATCTTAGTCGCTTTTTAATACACAAGGAGACGGGACAGAATCTCACTTTCCACACCTTTTATTTTTCCTCACACCATTCATTTTCCTTTCGTACCTGTAATGACAAAAAAATAGTTTAAACAATTAAAGTAAAAGTGGAACAGCTGCAATATGCAATAGCATTAATAATGAATTAAATTCATTCTGTAAGTGATGTTCTTTTTAAAACCTGTTATCACACTCAATTAAAGCAGTAGTCTGATTGACCAAATTAATCAATGACTAGGTGTATTGCTTCAGACTATGACTAATCGGTCTTAATTTTCTATGATCAATTATGGTTTAACGATGTAAAAACTTTCAAAAGTTACTGAAATATTGAGCAGACTTGGAAATAGATAAAGGTAAACAATGTTGCTTATATTTTACACCATGAACTGCATATAACAAATGCTTATAGCTAGGGTATCAATAAAATCATCACTGCATTTCATCCATTTTGGTAAATGTTTCCCTATTTATTTTTCAGTTATGACTAATCAATGGTTGGCTGATTTTGATATCGATCACTTAAGAATGGTGATGATCAATCATGGATTTTGAAGTAATTCCCAACATTACTTATAGCATTAAATCTAACCCAAAACATAGATTGGTCTCCGAATTTCAAATCTATGAACTTGTACATGAAAGGAATCTCACCTGTTCTTCCTCTGCTGGTGTAAAATCGTTCTTGATATTAAAAGTTTTTCTGATTTCCTCAGGTGATTTGCCTTTGATCATGTTGGCCACAGTCTTGCATGTTACATCCAATAAACCCTTGATATCTAGGTAGTTGGCTGCCTGCATCACAAATTAATAAAATTCAGGTCAAACTTTTGGCAAGATTTTTAAAATTCTATGAACACAGTACATAACCAGTATGTACTAAAAACTAAATTTTACCTGATGCATAGACTTCACAGATACACCCCTGCTCCCAACATGTCTACAAAGTTTGAAGCCCATTACTGAATAGTAGCTGAGATATACTCTAGAAACCATTATCATTTCGGTCCTTGAGGTCAAGGTGAAGGTCAAACTCAAGTCAGAGTGATCTCGTTTCAAGATTCCGAGCCACCATCTATAATGTAGCTATATACAGTGTGATGCCCATTTGTAAAACAGCGCCGAGATTTGCTCTAGAAACCAATATTTCAGTACTTGAGGTCAAGGTGAAAGGTCAAATTGAGGTCACAGTGACCTCTTTTTAGAATGTGACACACCACCTTTCCATGATGCACCTTTATACAAAGTTTGATGCATATTCAGGAGACAGTAGATGAGGTCAAAGTCAAAAGTCATTAAGCGATATGAACATTTAAAACTAATAATGAAATATGTGTGAACAAACC
>NW_018484473.1:0-3262 GCF_002113885.1 Mizuhopecten yessoensis
GGAATAGTTCATTATGAAATTTCAGGGGTGAATGAGTTAAATGAATTTTACTAGCTGTAAATAGAACGTAAAACATTTTTTGTAATCGGACGCCAATATTTCATCCTCGACGTCGTTTTGTCAGCTGTTGTTGTCCGCTTCAGTTTTTCGACAAGCAAACTGATGATAATGTCGGGATTTTCATGAAAAGAAAAATCACAAGAAAAATGTATAGTTCACATGAAGAATTCGTGTAGATATTAAATAAACACACAATACCATACAAATATATTTATCTCACTTCACAAATACAACTTTTTTGTACGGACGTACATACTCAATATCATGTGCTGCACGCGCAAGTAGATGTATTAGTCCGCCTAGCTGTAACGTCAGGCAAACCTTTATTGTATTGCTTATAAGCTAGTGAAAAGAAGAAAGGCGTATTGAAATCAACGAACTTGAGGTAGTTTGAATTTTTCGCTGTTTCCCCGGAGGACAATTTATCAATTCCATTTAAAAATATATTTGTAGATGTCATCAAACTTGCGTAAAATAAAAATGCCATAGTTTTACAACATTCATCACAAAGAAAACATTATTTTAGAAAGGTAGAAAAAAAACACCAAGACAATCCGACGAAAGATCTTGACACTACTACACTTGGTTTCGCAGTGCGAACACAAGACTGAAAATCACACATATGGCTCACGTGAGATTGGCATCAATGCACGTGCAGCTATGAAGATTAGTCTATAATTAGATCATGGTAAATGTATTTCCGCCTATTTCCTGCAAAGGATTATGACGTAACCGACGCGTGAAAGAGGCCGCAAATCCGGAAATTTATGTAAATTATATTGAAACAAATGGGTTGAAGCATCCTATGACATGTGCGGAGGATCTGATAATGGTTTCAAGCGATTGTTATCGAACATTAGGAGATGAAGTTTTCTCTCCATAATGTCTGCCAGAGACAAATGAGCGTCAATGTTCCAACATTGGTCTGTTTGTAATAATAACTGGTTTTAACCATATTACCAGAATTATTTATCCTCATATAAACAATGCAAATGAATGCACGGTGTTTCATAACATGGCAAATTGACGTTTTTTTTTTTTTACCGGGTAACCCATTCATCTCAATCTTACCTTAAGTTAGATGTAACTCTTATTATTTGGGCTTTTATTTCATAAGCGATGAGACATTTTCTATTTCCAGACTCGAGTCTTAAGTGAATATCTCGATCAGTCTGACATAAAAGCTTGTGAGCTTTTCTCTCCCTTCTACATTTTTTCTTCTTCAGATTTTCTCAATATTTTTCGCCATTAACGTTTTTTTCGAAATTTCAAATGACGCGCATTTCAATCCCTTAATATATCGTATAACGAATGCAATAAATTACATGTAGAATCTTTATTCGACCGGCTATTCTTGTTGACTTTGTCTTGGTCATATTTATTAAATTTTCTCAAGTAATTAATATCTTGACGAATTATGTTGACAATATTTAATGATTGATAAAAAGTGAAACATGTATTTGTAAAAAAGATATGAGATAGACATTTTTACAATATGAAGTTTTGTGCTTAAGTTAAGAAATATGCACATTTTCGAAAATGAAGAATGCGAGGATTTGTATAAGTGTAGAAACAATCAAACAGTCGTTATTTTAGATTAATGGAAAAGTGGAGATAATACTACTGAATTATTTTCTTTAAGCTATGAAAAAAAAGTCTAAACGAAACCGTCATAAATATTTTTTTTATTCCTTTTCTTATTGTTGTTATATAGAAATATGAAAACATCTAGAAACATAACTATAAACTTAATATAAATGTGACTTTTAGAAAACATTTTTTTTTGTTCAAGTAACGGACTTGAAGTTGAAGTCTATAGAACGTCGGTTATATCCGAACCCCGATTATCCGAACCCCGATTATCCGAGCTTTCAGAAGCTGAATTTTGTTCATGTTGCTAATGGGTTCCCCGTACCATTGCCAAAAACTGCCAACAATTTGTACATTATGTTTACCATATGTATTGAGGAGAGGACTGTATTAAAATATAAAATATGTTTAAACTCAACTTCAGGCATCACTTTAGCTTTTATAAACCATTTCCGGATAGAAAGAACGTTACGAAAAGGTAATACAAATGAAATAACAACAAAAATCAACGTTAGTGTTCGATATCACATTGAAGTTAGCGCACATCTTCAATGAAATGTTAAAATCTTGTTGCAGTAAGTGCCCTTTCATTTGGCGGAAAAAAACGAACAACACGTTTCAATAACGTTCCCGTATGTGCAAATCTAATAATCTTATAAGAAAAAAGGAACGATTTTTTTCCGGAAAAGTCCTTAACAGCTCCGGCGTGAAGAAATTATGAAACAATGTGGATTACCGCCTTAATTAACATGTTTTACACATTATGACGTTGCTTGGGGTCTGTAATAATATTTTAAACTTATGATATACATATTTCAACTTTTACACGTAAATAAATTTACAATTGGGTGAAAATATGAAAAAGAAAACGTGTCACTGACCGCCATTTTGGATCCAACCTATACTTGATACCATCGAACAAGACTTTCCGAACGAACCGGTGCGTTCAATTTAGTGGATCGTTTAGTTCGTTCTGCTAAACAGATGACACTGATTGGTTCGTATAATTTTCATCCAGACGCATTGTACACTAGGTATTATCATATCATGTATCATAAACTGTCGTAGCTTGTTCCGAAGTTTCTTTCATTGTATGTCCATCTGAATTCCTAATTCAACTTTTTTTTGTTTTGATGTTATTTATTTAAAAAACATGTTAACTATTTCGATGTTAATTTCACTCCGCTGTCCATGGAAATGTCTGTTTCATGAATAAACATTGAAAGCGACAACCTTTTCCCGATCTCTGTCAATCAAATACCACACTTCCAACTTGGGTGTGTTTTTGAATTCTGTTTAATATACACAATCAGCTGTATTTATTTAAAATGTAGACCATTTAAATGTCCCTTTTATAAATTCATATCATTTGTTAAGTTGAGTGCGAAGCACGCCAGACGTCACTAGGTTGTTATATATTTTAATTTTATCTTCTTCATCTGTCAAACTGATGGAAAACAAAATCCACAGTCAAAAGTTATAGCATGGTTAGCTTAATCTTACTAATGTTACTTATAATTTTGACGTCAACATAAGCAAAGTGTTTTCCATTTTTATTTTTTTTCAAACAAATGTTTAAATAAAAGGCACACATATTTTGATGAATGCTTCT
>NW_018484474.1:0-3267 GCF_002113885.1 Mizuhopecten yessoensis
TTTTTTTTTAATTTTCCAAAATATAATATTTTCTTACCAAAGATTCGAATATCGAAAATTGTTATTCGCTGAATTTGAAATGTTTATTTTTGGCAATATCATAGTGGTATGGTGGTTTCCAAACAATATATCACAAGATGGATTGTAACCATTATTTAAAAATCAATAATTGTTTAATTAAGTAATAATATCATAAAACATCGTTAACATGTTAATATATGTATATAAATCAGAAATAATCTATGATTAAACTAAATCAACAAATGCAGTGAATTTTGCGAAGAAATTAGGCTATATGAACATGGGAAACGAAATCAGCTCCTATCTGTATTACAGGGGGACACTTGAAGCTTCTGCTAGGGTCATTGATAGGGTTATTGATAGGGTCATTGATTGTTTTATAGTATTTACATGCTTAGCTCTAGACATGAATAACAAAGAATAGAAGTCATTACGAGGATAAAAAAATTCCTTTCAGCATATGCCAACACAAATTATAAGTATTACAATCTTACCGAAACATAGTTTATATAATACTATCCTTGTCTGCAACAGCAACAAAATGATTAAATGGATTTAATCATTAGAAATAGGCAGACAGGTTTATGTCTTCCTTAGTCTATTATTGTTATGAAATATATATTTTCAAGTGCATTGAAATTTAATAATACGATTGTCAGGAAAGATTTTTAAAGATCTTTTAAGGACTGGAATATCGATATGTATGGTTATAGAGTTGGAATCTTAGCTATTTCAATGTTATGATGCTGTACTAAATCTCCAGGATAAGGAGCTGACGCCCGGGACCATTGTGGTACCTCAATGTAGTGTATGTGTATACTCTTCATGTTAAACAATTGTATGGTATAACTTTGTTATTTCTACTGTTTACATGTTTTAAATACCAATGGGTCAGCAGGACCACAAACAATCGTCGTTGCATTAATGTATTTAATGTGTTTTCGATTCCACTGACAGGCGAAGACCTGATGGTTTATTCTGGTATGATTATTATGTTTATCCTTTCATACCATGCAAATATGTATACTATATGATGGAGGGGGGATCTCAACAATCTCCGAACTGAAACACTAAGCCTCATAAATAACCCAAACCGCCCTCCCCCAGCTAGACCATTGTATGTTGATGTCTCGGTAAACAAAGGCCATGCCAGCTACCTTGATTCCTTAAATTTAACAGTCTGCTCCATTAATATAAAACATGTCCCCTGTTTCCCTCCTATGTACAACAATCGGTTGCCATCCATGCAACAGCGGCCCAGATATGCTCTGAGATGAAGGTAAAGGAGATTTTAGGATGTGATAAACCATCTTATTATGTACCAGAGTAAAAGGTTGCCTATATATGCTCCGCAAACCATTATTTCAGTACTTTAGATCATGGTTTAAGGTCAAATTATGGTAACAGTGATCTTGATTTAGGATGTGACACACTGTCCTTCCATGTTGTACCTATACACAAAGTTTGATGCCAATTAAAAAAAGCGGCCGAGATATGCTTTCGAAAACATTATTTCAGTACTTGAAATCGAGGTCAAAGGTTAAAATGAGGTAACAATGCCCTTCTAACAACAGCAGTTGAATTATGCTTAGGAAGCCGTTATTTCAATACTGAAAATCAAGGTCATTCAAGGTCAATTGAAGTCACAGTGACTTCATTTTAGGTTGCGACACGCTGTCCTCCCATAATGACGTTAATAAGACGTATATAAGGCATTTCATGAAATAGTGGCCGAGATATGCTCTGGAAACCATTATTTCAGTACTTGACATCAAGGTCAAAGTTGAAATTTAGGTCACAATGACCTTGTGTTTGGGATGCGATACATATATACACAAAGTTTGCTTCCCATTCATGAAACAATGTGCTCTGAAAACAATGTTTTTAGTACGAGAGGTGAAGGTCAAATTGAGATCGTAGTGACCTTGTTTAAGGATGAGATACATCACCTTCTCATGATGTACCTATATAAAAAGTGTGATGCTCATTTATGAAACAGCCTCTAAAATATGCTCTGGAAACCATTATTTCAGTAATCAAGTCAAAGGTTAAATTGAGGTATCAGTAACATTGTTTTAGGAATATAGGCAGCGCCTCTCCATGATCTTGCTATAAAGCGTTTTATGCAAATTTATGCAACCGCATACTGTATCACTAAAGCTTAAATTAGGCAAATAAAATGTCACCAATGTTCTCGTTCCACTATGATTCGTTCTTCATTCAATCGCCCTCGAGGATCACCTACCGTCAGCGTCATGGACTACATTTTGAGATGTAACTTTGTACAGTGATAATGACTGAAGTGTAGTGTCCAGTTGTCAGTTAATTAGAATGATGCAAGTGTAACAACTTGCTTTGATTAACATGTTTATGGCATGTTTTATAACTATGTTTGTAAATAAAATGGAAAGCAAAGTATTGCGTGTCATTTTTCATTGAAATATTAATGGTTGTTACTCGTTTCTTATTGTCTCGGGCCACATTTATAGAGACTATATTACTTTCGTTATGAGTGCCGCTAGACATTTACTGTATTTACATGTATGTGCAGACAGCAAATATAATCAAACATTGGGACATGCAGATGATGCACAGAACTTTAGCGCCAAATGAATAAAACCCAGAATTTCGGCCACGTTGAGGTGTACAAAAGACTAGACAAGGTTGTTCAGACGGAGCATATACGTGGAGTACAGAGGACAGGCAATATTTGGCGAATATATGTTGACAATATGAATGATAGATTAAACTTGGTGACTCGCGGAATCTCACTCAGAACTACTCTTCTACCAGAAAATCAACGGAAGTCCAAATATGACCCAAATACTACCACGCGAATTAAAGTCTCCAACATACCCCTCTCCGCAAACGACAAACAAAGAAAACGATCAATGGAAGAGACTGTTCGAAGAAGAGATCATGGAAATATACAGAGAGAAACTTCCTGTTGATGGTAAACTGACTAACTGTGATACTGAAGATCGTATCTGTATCGCCAATAAGCTTGTTGTTAACCTCCCGCGTTCCATGCAAATTGAAAAATATTATGGGTCCATCGGGTATTATGGACAACCTAGACATCAAAATAATCTGCAGAAATACTGTATAAAATGTATAACCAAATGGCCATGTTACGTGTGAATGTATCAGCGAATGGGTCTGAAATGTCTGTAACAAACCAGGACACAAACAGGTAGATCACAGGGCGGAGTACCCAGAAGATGTGACAGAGGAGGAGGAGGTTGA
>NW_018484475.1:0-3269 GCF_002113885.1 Mizuhopecten yessoensis
TAGCTTGTAATAGTGTAGTTAGCGACATAGCTTGTAATAGTGTAGCTAGCGACATAGCTTGTAGTAGTGTAGTTAGCAACATAGCTTGTAATAGCGTAGTTAGCGACATAGCTTGTGAGAGTGTAGTTAGCATGCCAATTCTTTTAACTGTTACAGATTACGTCTATATTTATATATTGCAATTAATGCTCTTAATTAAAAGACAGTATAATTACAGATTAAATTAGTACATAAATTATTACATCTTACCTTAAGTATTGGAAACACATTATCCTGAATAAAGATGTAGGTGTGTTTTATATATATATAATATACGACGATACGGACGTGTCAGCAAAAAATATAAAAGAATGAAGTGTAACGTTACACAAGTTGTGTGTCAGACTGATAACAAAGTAGATCGGGAGGGTATACTAACTGATGTTCTCGGCGTTATCTAGGTCTGGACATCAAACTAGGTCTGTCCTGAATCAAATCCAGTACATCGATCAGCATGCAAAAATAATTACCTTCTGACCTGCTAACAGAGACGTGTGAGAGCGTGTAACTTATTACGGCATCTAGACGTATGTGTACGTCATTAATATAAATAGGCCGCTCGCCTGCACATCAACCTCAGGGACATTGGCTAAACTGACGCGTTGATCCAATGTACATGTAGGTATGTGTATATGACCGGGTGTTAAATGTTAGTCTTTGGTCTGACCAACGGTTCAGAGATTTACAACAGTAAATACAAATGTCACGCACATTTACCACATACATAAATTAACATCGGCAGGTTTTTTTAGGTAGACAAAGATATATCATTACAGTTCCTTTCTTTCCTCGTTCTCCCTTGGTCCCTACTATCATTAATGTTTACAAGCAGTGTTCTAAATCAAAGACACACGACAACTAATAATTACTCATTCATGCTTTAACAGAATCACTTTCATTTTAAAGTCAACATTTCTAGGACGTATATATATTGAACTTTAATTACCGTAAAACTGCCCATTGTAAACTAGAGCCAGGGCCTAGGTTGTTTACCTTCCCTTCGCCTTACCTGTTTATGGTCTCACATCACTGGTTGTATACTCCTCAGCTGAGAGAGCCGTTTACACGTAAGAATTGGCTATGTTCGTCTAATAGTAAAGGAATCCATCAGACTCCATCTGCCCATGACTTCCTCCTATAGGTTGAACCATTGCGGGACACCGTCATACACCGTGAGCAGAACTGACTAATGTCAATAACTGTGAAGTATGGGCTTTCAACCCTTTCATAACATTACACAGAGAGGCATCACATTTCATCTAGGTACGCGGCCTACTTATACAGAACGCTCACTAATAGTGCCTCTAACGTATATATTAAATGAGGTATGGATACAATCTGATGTGTACTAAATCATACCAGTATTAATATTGTATCGTGAACTCTTATGAAATAGAAATTCATTTTTCAATATATTTTACTGAGCATGACTCGCGGCCATGAACTCATATTAGTAACATTCTCACACGAAATGTTTTTACGATTTATACTATAAAAATGATATCCGTCCTATCTTGTTGGGAAAACACAATGTCAATGGGATAGGGGACTATTATCGAGGCCAAGGTTACGGGGGCTGAGATAAAAACTGTCCTATATTCATTCATATCCAAACACAAAAAGTAATACACTTCAGTTAATTTCGGAATATTCGCCTTACATATACATAACGGAATTAGGAAAAAGGGAAAGCATATCAAAGGCCTTCCTCACAATGACGGACAATGCAAACAAACCATTACATTTTAAATATTTTCTGTGTATATGTTCCCCGAGTGATACAGATGTCAGTTTTCTCGTACATATGTGAGACTACTTGCATCCGAAATATATAGTAGTGTACACGCCATTCGTTGACTTCCGGAATAAGGGAAACTGAACTTCCGGTAAACATTGCGGTGGATGTCTTGTTTTACTGCTTTTAAAAGCATTTTCTAGCTCCGGGGATCTGGTGATGGTAGTAATACTCTATATCTGGAGTCATTGAGATATATTTTATCAGTTTTATTATCTGAAGCTTGCTTATTTGAGACATTTTATCTTGTGTTCCGCAAGCGGGAGTCAGCTGGGTGTTCATTTTACTACCGTCTCTATTAGTCCTGTATAATGTTTTAACTAGTGCAATATTGTGACGTTTAAGTGCACACCGTTTTTCTATCCTTGTAATTGAGCTGGGTGTATTTTATTAGCTTTTCTCGAGATTTTCGCAAAAACAATACATTAAGATCATGTGATTTTCCTTTCCCGCGAACTGTCTTGTGACGTCCGCCATTTTCCAAAATGGTAGCCTTCATGTCTGTTACAAGATCGGGCAGAATAAGGAAGGCTCCGGCTACCTTCTCCCCTGTAATCAACACAAAGGGTCATCTAAACACTAACGTGAAGGACGAGGGTTACTCACTAAACCTTAATGCTGCGGCTAAAAGGAAAATGTAAGCGCGTCAGAGGGAATTTGATTGTAAAGTGAAAACAACAAACGGCGGTTTGGTCTTAAGATTTTCATCGGCTTCCTATGAGTTTTACCGTGTACAGCTGGAAAGAACTTTACTATTCAAGGCTGGAGTTCATCTTGATAAAAGGAATACATGTAATTCATCAAGCCTTATGTGCTCGCGAGACCTGGAAGGTTATGACATCAAACCAGCAGAATCAAAACACGTCTCCTAGCTCAGGAAACTTTACACAATAAATTTGTACCACACAACATCTTCTGCATTGATTAATGGGCACGCGTGTAGTCCACTTGAATAGTATACACACTTGAACATACCATACAATTGGAGAATTATAATCACAAAAAGTAATTATGATTACATTATATTAGTGTTCGCTCAGTGAAAGATTTAAAAATAGAATATCGGAGAATCCTCAGGCTCCTTATATCGGGAATATAGGGAGAAAGGGAAGTTTTTATATGGGGAACGGGGACTTTTCATTATTTGTTTCAAATGCGTCATTCATTATATTAGTTAAATCTAAGGTCCACTTATCGATGTACCATTTGAAAATGGGTAGAATACGAATTGGAAGTCTGAATTACCGAGGTCTTGCTAGTGATTTAGTAAACAGACGGGACGGGACGTTTTTCATAAATGTCGATCAAAATACGATATTATAATATTAACGGATACACACAGCGTAGTCCGAATAATTCTGACGTTTTATCGACATTTTTATATCGGTCCGTCGTCGATTAACGTCAGAACTCCAGCCCTCTATAATATGCGGAA
>NW_018484476.1:0-3270 GCF_002113885.1 Mizuhopecten yessoensis
CCAGCCTATATCACGACACCATCTCCATGATAGTATAATAATTCAACTGTAGATAACAAACACTGTGCAGTACCCTCTGATGTTTTGTAGTAGGACCTCATGTCCATGTCAGTAAGGGCCACATATGCCTGGACACGTTTGAGGGACACCCAGGCCTCCATCAGACCATTGATCACCCAGGGGAAGGCATTCAGGGGGCTGATCAGCATCATGAACAGGGACAAACTTGTAAACACCTGTCAGGTCAAACAGAATCAAATGCACTACTCGTACATAACACAGAAATGTAATATATAATATACTCTACATTTGTTGTGTGATGCAAATATTATTTATGTAAATTTAAGTGAGATTTTTACACCTTTTCTGTTAAGCCATAGCTACCCTGATATATATTGATTTTCCAGTTCCAATTAACTCGATCTGTAGGCAAAACTTCTCAAATCATCTCAAATGAGCTCTTTTTAATACCAAGCTATATCTTGGTAATCTCTACATGATACTGAACTATACCCTTTTACAATAGTGTCATACAGTAGAATCAATATGATTTGAAGTTAAATCCTTCAATCAGACTCCATTGAGTCCTATACAGTATGTGACACCAATGCTCTGTTTGAACTTAAAACTGTAATGAAGTATACATGTTGGTAACCTACCCTGGCTGCTGTTAGGGTATTCCCCATCAGTGAGTAGGTTGTAAAGGTGAGTATAGAAATGAGAACCGGTGTGGTAGCCCAGAAGTAAACACACATTGCATCCAGGTACTTCCGTCCCTTCAGACTCTTCAGCTCAGCATTTCTCAGCCTCTGAATCTCTGAGCGGAAATGGTTTTCCCAGGTGTAGAACTTTATAATTCTCATTCCAAACAATACTTCATTCATCATCTGTACACGGAATAAATTTATCAGTTGCTTTGTATTGTTTACATCTGGTTATATTCAAAATTTATTTTTAAATACTTAATGTTTTCTGGATAAATTGTGTCCAACACAAAGAGTACTCTTTTTAAGATCATCATAATTTTAAATTCAATGATGCACTTCAGGTACAATGTAATATGCTGAACTGGCTGAACAGCTTTCTACATCCTGATGAATTAATTTATTCATACACTGACAAAGTTGTGGATAATGCATTTCAACTTTTGAACGGTAAAAGTTATGTCAAAACATAAGTTAATTAAATATGTACCACGAGATATCTAGGGTTTTCAAAGGCAAATGCTGACACAGACTTACCTTAACCCTGGCATCTTTCTGTTTCATCATATCCTTGCTCAGTTCTCCTATCTTGTTAGCAAGCCACCGGTTAATGGGGATGAGGAGGAGAGCAAACCCTAGCCCGGCAAGGAAAGCTATCCCCACTTGTAAGTAGAGGAGATACAAAGATACTCCAATCTGGAAAGGTAAACTCCACACAGCATGGAAACTGGGACAGAAATTTACCATTCTGTCTGTGTCTGTACTCATGAAGTTAACAATTTCACCCATGCTAAATTTTGAGATGGATACACTGCCCACAGACAAAGCTTTCCGGTAGATGGTTGTGATGATTGCACATCTCATTTTGAATCCAACATTTCGACAATGGTAATCAAACTGACTAGAGCATAGAGAACCAATGAGTGTGGACAACAGTAACCCACTTGCATACAAGTATCCATGTTGTTCTGGCTCCTCTTTGTTCTCTATATATGTCACTAGTAAGTTTAGTAGCATTGGCCCCGCAAAACCAACAGAGTCTGCCATCAGTTTTAAAATACCAAGAAGGTAGTATTCTAATCCAAATGCTTTATGTAAAGCTCTCAACATGGTTGGAGTTTGCTGGTGCGTGTGTCCAGTGTTTTGTCCTCCTGACCTGATATAGACATCTGGTGTTAATGGGGTGCCTTGACTGCTTTCCTCGTTATCATAAAGTGATGTCCCTTGCCTAGATGGTGAAAGAATTTTCAAAAACTTGTCCTCTAAGTCTTTAGTGTTGAGCTTATTAGGCAGTAGATAAAGATCAGATGCAGACCTTATTAATTGTTTGTACCCTTTAACCATCAGGGGTTGTACCCAGTGGAATGTAAGTTTTGACAGGAATGATGATCCATCCTCTGCAACAGTTACTGTTCTTTGAGGACTGGTGATAGACCCATAGCCAGTCGTTCCAGGGAACATTAGGTGCTCTGTTTCAGAAGGAGATATATTCAAACTATGGCGAAGATAACTGTCACTCATGAGCCTATCTCCAGTCGGTTTGAGGGTAAAGATGTATAACAGATGACAAAAGATAGTTACATAAACACAGTATTCCTCAGCTGAATTATGGAGTGGAGAGTTAGATAAATGCATTCTGATAACACTGTAGCAGTGAAGACAATCTGATACAAAAGTCAGAAGATAGAAAAGTACCACACACAGAGGGCCTCTGTATGTTTCCCAGTACATATGTTTCAGGTTGTAAGTGTAAATGCCGTGCAGTAACCAAGTGAGACTCACTAAACCCACATATACACAGTCTGCTATACTTGGCTCCACCTCTAGGATCATGAACATTCCCATCAGCTGAGCTACTGGTAATATCAAGAATAATGAAATAGTCACCAGTCTCAAAGTGATAAACCAGGGCATCCTCAATGTGGCGTTGGTGCTGGAGACTCTCCGATGTACTTGTGCTCCATGATATGTACTCACTATAGCCAGAAGTACATGAGCTGGTATGATCAGGGCTATTTTCTCAAAACACGGACCAAAATCGTCTTTTCTCCAAGCTGTAAAGTTTTCATTGTGGCCACACAATGAATTCCAAAAGGTGAAGGCCATTTTGAAGCCTATCAATTTTTGTTTTGCAGTGTGTTTATATTCAGGTTCAGATAAATCAGTTAATCAAGGTTGTAGCATCTTCTTCGTTTGTAATCTGTGGCATCCTGCTGTCATTCCAGCATCATCTATCTAACTGTATCAATACCTCTGCAAAAAAGAAGACAGAAAATAATTTCAGTCTCGAAAATTGGCAATGTCTACTGCTGAAGAAAATTCATTACAATATGGAATAGAACAGCTATCTATTATCAATTAGATATTAAGAAAAAATATCAAAAACCATTTATGCATCTATTTACAATGGCCTGCATTAGAAGTTTCTTAGGAGGGATCATATGCTATATTTATCTATCCTTATTATATAAGGTATAGTCCTTAGGTATCTGCCTTGAGATACTACATGCATGATACAATAAATGTTGTTACACCTCAAGTGAATTTCTAGCTATTTGATTGGTTG
>NW_018484477.1:0-3271 GCF_002113885.1 Mizuhopecten yessoensis
AAGATTTAGATTGTCAGTCGTCTGTGTCTGTCGGCTGTAAGATTTCGATTGTCAGTCGTCTGTGTATGCCGGCCTAACGACTATGCTCGTAAATTGAAGGTGTTTGCCGACTGTAAGGTCAGAATTGATATTTCTTCAGTGAAGTTTTAAGGTTTGTTATTATATCTATCTACCAAAAGTTAACTAATTTTGAGATGTTATAAAAGACACGAGGTTTACCGATGTTGCTAAACAAGCATTATTTTGCTATAATGGACGCTAGTTTATTTCCTATGTTTCGAATTAGCAGCACATTAACTCATTCATCCCTGAAATTTCATAATGAACTATTTGAACCTTTGAGTTGGAAGGGTTCAAATGTGTCTTCAGGGGTGAATGAGTTAAGGTCAAATTATCATAACATACAATTGACCGAGAATAACATGTTTTTTGACTACGTTTTATCATAAATTTCAATGTTAATTATCTTCTTAACGTATTTTTGTTGGTTATTTAATATGTATTTATAAGTTTGAAATATCATTTGTTTTGCACAGTGCCTAGATTAACCTTGTGTCCTATGTTAATTATTTCCCAATAATATACAATTTGTGACGTCACCAAAAAAGGACGAGGAATACACGAAAATAGTACAACCGAGGTAAAATATGCACCCACGTAATGTTGTACCTAATATATTGAAATGCAATTCACTATTATTCCATAGTGTTTCTAAGTATTGTCTCCATGGTACTATTTGGGTTTGTGTATGTCGCTAGCTTGTTGCCATAGATACATCAAGTATATGCCACGATTCCCGCGGAAATAGACTGGCTGTGTAATCAATTGTCGCTGTTGCAACAGGCGTGTTTCTGTGCGTATAAGAATATTCTGATATTTATTGAAATTGTTTGAAAGACCCAAAACGATGTTGATTAAATACAATGTAACTATGAGGAATGTCTTTCATTCTCTTAACGTTTTTAGGATTGCAACATACATTTGGGGTAAAAAACAAACATTCTGCTGCACCTTAAATAACTGGTGGCTGTGGATTAACTGACAAGAATAAATGGAATATTAGTACGCGAGGTCCTTGAGTCTGTTGTTTGATTTTACTTACCTTGAGTTTAGTGTTAGATTGTTTCGCGGGTTTAGGAGATGACGGGGGTAGGTCGGGTCTCTCTTCCATTTCCTCAAACCGTTTTATAGCTCTCTGTAACCGAAACGACTTTTTTTCAATAGATAAAATGACGTTCAAATCAATAGTGGTAGTCTGTAGTGCAGTCAATACAAAGAACACAAATATTATTCATATTTATGTCATAGCAAGTCAAGTACTACCAAAACGATTTGGTGATAGATGTTACATTTTAATAAATGCTTTTCATCAAAATAACGTTTTCCCAATTTGAGGTTAAGTTTGATAATGGTAGCGAAAAATTGCATGTCAAAAATAAGCATTATAATTCCGGATTGTTTTGGCCGATTTCGCTGTTGTTGTGTGGGGTTGGAATGGAGATTGAGAGGAACATGAATACTTCTAATGAAACCTGGAAGTACTGTCAACAAAACAATAAGCATGCTTCTGTGGTCAGGGACCCCGCCCACACAGCGCCATGTTTGGAGATTGATGACGCAGGTTGGATTGGGCTGTAAACGACTGCTCAGCGAGAATCTCGTGAAGCGTGCTTTCACCGCACGATACCGCTAGCTAATGATTTTCCCATGCGTAACTTAAACAAGAGTACATCTAATCTGAACTCATATTGACCCACCATTTACCAATAAACGCGTATACGTCTTATAAAACAGCTATCAAATTTCATTTTTTTCCCATAAACCAGACTTTTGACGAACGTTCCAGCGGTAGACCTTGCGTTCTGGTTTTGCTAGCAGAAGTAAACAATCTGCATTGCTGTTTATCGGAAATGTAGCCTGCATCTGTTTCAACACATCACGGCAAACACTTAACAGGAATATGATGCTACAAATATCGATAGCTGATTTTACATAAAGCAATAACACAAATTTTATTTTTTTTACATTTGTTTTGTACATCCAAATCGCAACAGGCAATAATAGGGGAAAAAATAATGATATACCGGAAACGCCCCCAAAAAAATAGATATTGAAAGGGTCTGTCTCTATAGCTACTACTTCTTCATTGGTTATTTCCGGTCGCCTTTGGAAGATAAGATGAGCATAGATTTGAATGTACATTGTATCGATATACCCAACAATTGTTATGTCGTCAAAAGAAAAAAATATGTCCTACATATTCCAGAAACTTAAAATATTTGTTGTATAGATTTTAAGAGTGAATAAAAATAGGTCAGCCTTTTAGTGTTCTCGGGAAAGTTTCCGCTTTTATCAGAGCAAATGATCGATGCATTCCGTTTTCCGGAAACGCGTCAAGCTAGTTGTTGTTAATAACAAATACACGACTAAGTACACTTTTAAAGACTATTTGCGTATAACCTTTGAACGGATTTTTTTGTGATTTCTTGAATAACAGCCTTGCGTGGATCTAGTCTTCTGTATTTACATAAAACTTACCAATAAAGCTCTCTCCTCCCGACCAAGTGTTGCCGGGTCATCGGTTAAGAGGTCATCAGTCTTGGCCTTGACCTTGGACTCCGCCACATAGCCGTCAGAATTGGCGATTTCCGCTAGCAGAGATCGAGTCTTGTCGGCCGAGGACGACCGCGATTTGTCGGCCGAGGATGATCGAGACTTGTCCGCCGATTGTGATCGAGATGTACAATATTTCCGCTCGTGGATTGAGTCTTCCTCATCCACGTCAGACTGGACAGGACAGTCGGATATCACAGTTTTACGCTCGTTTGCCTGTTCATCTGATAATTGCTTCTGTCGATTTAAACTTTTCATCATGTTACGTGATCTTGAAAAAGTCGAAACGTCATTTTTATCTAACACTAGCAAATCGTCGTCAATAAAACGCTCGTCAAACTTGATATCACCAAACGTTTCACTGACACTGATACTGGACGGTTTCTGGTCAACGGGCTTATTTGGATCGATGTCACATTTAAAATGGTCACATGACTCCGGTCTAGTGACGTCAACTTTTGTTTTTGATGACGTTGTGCTATGGCCGTGCACCATCGGCGATACGTTGGCTACGGGGATGTTTTTACTATACACAGAATTCCATTTACTGAAGGAGTTACCTCCCATTAAGGAATGATCACCACGACATGAACGGCTATCTCCATCACCAAAACCACTATTATCCTCTAAACGACTTTCTGACTTATCACTTATTCCT
>NW_018484478.1:0-3272 GCF_002113885.1 Mizuhopecten yessoensis
AAAATGGCCGAGGTATCATCCTAGATTTGCTACATGTTTTATAACATGACCAAGATATGCCTGATTAATCATATCAGGTGTGTTAACATGGCTGGCTTATAAACACATATGCGTTAACATTACCGAGGTTTGATCTTGTAATGGTCAAAGTACAGCCCTCGTGTACTAACACGACCGAGGTTTAACCCCGACGTATTAACATGACTGACATATGACCCATATATGCTAACGTGAGCGAGGTACGATCCGGAGGTGCTAAAATGGCCGCCGTATAACCCGGAAGTACTAACATGACTTATTTGTTACCCCGGATGTGAAAATATGACTAAGGTATGACCCTTGATGCACTTACATGGCTGATATATATCCACGACCGATGTTAAACACAGGAATGGTCTACATGCTTTAGTTAATACCCTGGATGTGTTAAATGATTGAATTAAGCCACATAGGTGCTACATTGTATCACGGCTGTGATAGGCTATCATCAATACGAATGTACGATTTGCAATCGTGACCTACGCTTCATTGCAGAGGCGTCTACTTTAGCAATGTTTAAGTACAGAAACTCTTACAATGACCAAAGGTATGCTTACATGATAATGGGGATGCTGCACTGATTTACCTGTGATGGGCGATCAACGCGCCATGTGAGGTTTGCTCCAGGGTAGCCTATAACCACCTGAGTCGCGTGCGTTTTCCCGTGATAATATCGTGTAGTTCTGAAAGAGTATACATTAAACATGAATCTAAATATATGTACCAATATAACAAGCAGGTGGAACTGGGACAGAGAAGTTTCAATTACCAAGTACAAACATTGGTTTAGCACAACTTTCAAGCATATTTTGATTCATTTGTATAGCTTATCATTGAGCTATATGCTCTATTTTGAGTTTTATCATGATTAGCGTCTCATTAACACCTCAGGTCATTTACGTGCGTCCCTCCGTGTGTGTAATGTATGCGTGTGTACTGGAGATGATATATTGATGTCTTTGCAGGGGGTTCCCACATTATATGTAGTTACCTTTTATAGCTTGCTGTGAGTAACAGTAGGTACAAGGTTTCCTCAATCCCCACCTGTATTGTTGTCATTGAGTTTTAAATGATTGTTCTTTCAGAGGAAGTTCAATAGCATTGTTTCGACCAAGTAACAGTTACAGGCAAAATAATGTTTTGCGTTTGAATGTTTGAATTGTTCTGTTGTTAGGTGTGGAGGTCCGTTTCCGTGGAGCAGCGCGTGCGAAGTGGAGCGAGACGGTCCAGAGCGGTACTCATCGGACAGACATTGAGCACGAGAAGGAAGAAATCTACTTCGACGATAGGTTTTGTCTGTGGGGAAAAGGTAATTCACAAATTCGATTCTGGCCAAAATAAAACTTTCGACTTCTATTAAGATGTTTGTCCATAAGGAAAATTCCGCGCGTTTTACCTCTAAATATGAAAAAGAAATGATATTTACTGCGTAATTTTTCTTCAACGTTCGATGAATCGCATGGCGATTATAACGAGTCAACTTTAAAATCACACGTTTCTTTATGAAACATCGATATGCCGTGGGAACCAAACGGTAGCGTAACACAATGAACTTCTAGGCCAGCTATTTGTTATTGGCAGGTCCAGCATCTGAATATGGCAACTAATGTATATTTGAACAACAGTAAATTGGTAGATGTGAGTCTAGGGCCTTTGTGCGGCAGACGTCAGCTGCAGCTCGATGATCAAATAAAACAATTATAGGTGCTGGCTACGTCTAACTGGGGGTTGAACGCTGTTGCACTTGTCTGACCCGTCTAACCTTGTGTCTGTGAATGGTACAGATTATTCCAATACAATGATCAAGATCGAATTTAGATTTTTATCCTCCCATGTATACACATCTGACAGCTCCCGTTTAAACTATTCCGAATCACCGCTTAGACAAGCTAAACTATCGTAATCAGAATGCAGTGATATTCTTTGAACCTGCTTAGAATACCGGTGGTCGTATTTTATCATTCCCAAGTTGTCGATATAGAAAACTATACAGAACAGCATTGTGATTACTTTTTCTTTAGGTTATTTATGCATATACTCTGGTTTCCACCTGCCTGGTTATTGACTTTTGTGAAAAACTAAAATTACCCAGCTAAGCGACTCATTTGAATACTAATATGAAAAGCTAAGAGAGCGACCTTGCTTTCCTTAAAGACTGTTTATATTTTTTATTTTTCTGTGAAAATTTTTACTGCTTTTTATTAATTTATGTGATTATCTCTCGACGTTAAATAAAGTTTCTTGTATCTTGAGAGACCTCGCTACCTTCATTGACTGTTGTTAATGTTAAAACCCTAACGACAACGTTAAAAGCAAAGTCTGTTCTTGAAAACCTAAGCGACCCCGCAAACATGAATGATAGTTTTTGCTCATGGATTGAAGGAACGTGACTGCATCCTCAGCATCGAGTGTCAAGCATCGTTCCAGACCAAATTTAGTCAAAATTAATAAAAGCGAACTAGTAGAGTTTTAATGGAAACAAAGTTGAAGTAGTAACGACGGACGCCGCGCCACCGCATAGGCGCAAACCTTAGGACAGATGAGAAGGCTAAGTAGCAGCTATAGGTGTAAATCATCAAAATGCTTCTCCTTCTGTACGAACGAAAGGGATATTACCGAATCATGGCAAAGATCACTGCACAATCTCGAGACAGAGAGGTTGGGCTAAATAAGAAAAATATTGCTAAATCTTTAGGATTCATCTTAATTCATACAGACCAAGGAAGGGATTAAAACCAGATCCACTCCGGAACATCCTTGAACCAATTGGAACGTTTTTTTGGCCATGTTTCTCATCTTTGTATAAATGAAGGGTTGTAGCATTCTTTAAAATAGAGGCGCGAGACAAAATAGGAGAAATGGATTTGAATCTCTAAAATCCTTATTCTTCCGCACGAGTGAAAGGTATTTAACTTAATTTGACATGGAATATGTGTGCGGCCTCTTGGGGGCATATGGACGGAGTTCGGCATATGAAATAGAGGTAAATCATTAAAACACTTTGTGCAAGGTGTTCTCCCGGCCCCTAGGGAAGAATTGCTTAGGTCTAACCTGACAATAGTTGAGGTCTTCTACCTATGACCAAAAAATTATTTCTAGATATGAAAAGACAAATTAACTCATGCTAAAATGATTTAACCTCACCCCTAACTCATTGACGTGATTTCATTGGTCAATCTTTGATTTATGACGGCATGAAACACTGCTTTTCAATGTCATTTTCCATTATGATG
>NW_018484479.1:0-3274 GCF_002113885.1 Mizuhopecten yessoensis
AATCAATCAATCAATCAATCAATCAAAGAATTAATAAATAATTACTTTTCTGCAAACCTAACACAAAACATCCACAAAGTACAGTACATGTATATATTACATAAACAATGAAAATTATAATGAACCTAAAAAGACTGAATATGACCAATTCTAAAAAGGAATCGCACAAATACTTGAACAAATTTGGGTATTTATCACGATATGATTTTAACAACTGGGCCTTGTTCTTTATATTTATACAAAATACTCAAATTCAATGAATAAAACATTCCAAAACTGCAATATTGACTTGACTTAATTGTTTGAAAGCCGATGTAAAGACTATTCATCACCGATATTCGGATTTTTTTTTTGTTGTTCTCATTTACTCTCCTTTTCTCGGTGTAAATATTCTAGCCTCTTCTAATAATTAACATACTAGTATCACACATGTTGAGCAACTTCAGGACTGTCCTGTTTTTGAGAAAAATAACGCATCAAAGTAGCCATTACACGACTGGGATAACATACAATCTATATTTAGGATCATACGATCGTCATCATGACATCTAACATTTGACAGTCAGTGTCTACCACAGTAAAACATGATTTAATTCTGCCTTAGATCGACGGTAATTGCGTATCACGCATTTCCCTCGATCAGACGAAGACATCATGGCCGTTACCACATGTGGTGCCGGCAGAAATAATGGCGGAAACCAAATGCTGAGTTGCTGTTGAACTGCCCCACATGCGGTGACGGAATATCTCTTCACAGATCCCATACGGCCTAATTAGCGACAGTATTGCAGATCCTAGATATAGTGCGAATGACATCATAACATACCTCAAATATAATAAATAAGGACCTCTTTACTGAACCCAGATGTGGTGACGGAGCACATGAAGGTTCCGACATATGTTAACGAAGGATATCATGGAAGATTCCACTGTGATGACGTAAGACAGTGCTTGGCCCGCTTACCATGCTGGTGTGTCTGGGTTTCTCCTACGGTGTTTTGTTGCGATCATGATGTCTTTCCTTTTGTTGTGGTGTCCATATACTTCCCTGTCGTCTAATCGTAATGACTTATAGTGAAGATCTTTGCTGATATTATGATGTTGTTTTTGTTTTAGTTTAGCTTTTGTTTTTTACCTTACCACAAATAAGTATGGCGATGCAGTTTTCTGTTCACTATGGTTTTATTGTTTTGAATTCTACGAGTTTAGTATAATTAGAAAGGTAAGCAATCGCATGTTTACCTTTATAATTATGTACCTGTTGTTTGCACTTACAAATACAAGAAAGTAACTTAACTGATATCTCATTCATCGCTTTTCAAATTCAATATGCTAGCTATTGCAGAACACATTCATAGGCAATGTGTACTTTGAGTTGTTAATTATATAAGCCGTGTTGATTTAAACAGAACAAGGACAGTTAGTGCTGTAAGGGTAGATATGTGTATCGCGTTAATCTCTAAACTTGGCGTAAGGTCATGAGAAATATAATCGTACGATGTCCAGCATTATTACCAGGTTTGACGCTATCAAGGCTGCGTAGTAAATTGTAAGCCGTGAAATGTTGGAGTTGTTTCATAAATTTAGAAGAAATAACAAAAGAAGTATATGTATATCCAAATTGCATTTCACATGTAAATGGTCAAGTCGAGGTGTATTTCTGAAGATTTATGACCGGATTCGCCTGATTGACCCACACAGTATAAATATCAGTGTTAACCTTGAGTTGTATTGTCTATACTTATCTTGGTAACATGATATACTGTACTTTACCGTTGTAAGTATAAAGCAATGTGATCAGCTGCGGATAAGACCTGTACATTTAGAGTGTTAACTGACAAACCACTGATATATCAGTGCAACTTATTCACATTGCAAGTACTTTGTGAGCGAATACTTTGTTTCATACGGAACGTATTTGGCAAACAATCGGTCCGATATGAAGTCTCCAGCGATGCGGGAGGTTTTAGTCATACCCTATAAACGAAAGACACTATATATAACCAAACCTTGTTGTTTGACAATTCAACGTAAAACAGGTTATATCACCATACCTGCCACCAGGGTACATGGACGAAAAAACATCCTGGTACTTAGAAGTGGCATAAGGGCAGCGACGAACCGATTCTCGTATGATAACTCAATAGGTGTTTACGACTACCTGACTCTCATACGTACATTACATAAGTTTTTATGACTTACCGACTCTCACATGTAAACCACCCAAGTGTGTACGACTTACTGAATCTCACACATCAACTACATACGCATATACAACTAACCGACTCTCACACGTAAACTGCATACGTGTTTACGACTAACCCACTCTCACATGGTAACTCCATACGTGTTTACGACTAACCGACTCTCATATGTAAACTCTATAAGTGTATACAACTAACGGACTCTCACATGGTAACTACATACGTGTTTACGACTAACAGACTCTCACATGTAAACTACATAAGTATATACAACTAACCGACTCTCACACGTAAACTGCATACGTGATTACGACTCACCGACTCTCACACACAAACTACATACGTGTTTACAACTAACCGACTCCCACACATAAACTGCATACGTGCTAACGACTAACCGACTCTCACGTGTAAACTACATACGTGTATACAACTAATTATAACCGACTCTCACACATAAACTACATACGTGTTTACGACTGACCGACTCTCACACATAAACTGCAAACGTGTTTACGACTAACCGACTCTCACACATAAACTACATACGTGTTTACGACTAACCGACACTCACATATAAACTATATACGTTTTTACGACTAACCGACTCTCACACATAAACTACACACGTCTGTACGACTGTCACATGTAAACCCTATAATTATTTAAGACTAACATACTCTCACATGTAAACTACATACATAAATTCAAAACTAACCGACTCCCACTTTTAACCTACATATGTAAATTCACAACTAACCGACTCCTATAGGTAAAATGTATAAGTAACTATTAAATACAAACCGACGCCCACATACACTGTAAGGCTATTCTAGCATAAAAGCGACGAAACGATCTTCACAAGTACAGTACAATTCGTTAGCAGCGTAAATACGAATCGAATTCGACACACAATTGCATCGTTCAGCCTTTTTTCTATACTTTGGAATATGGTGAAATACCATTTATGCCGTGCTGCTTGTTCACATGGTATGACATCAAGACTGCAAGCTTGTACACTAGACAACTACAATTGTGATTGTAAAGGCCGTTTATTATAACGACATTAT
>NW_018484480.1:0-3274 GCF_002113885.1 Mizuhopecten yessoensis
TTATTCGTGTAAAATGACAATTTGCATGCAAC
This sequence comes from Mizuhopecten yessoensis, assembly GCF_002113885.1. Taxonomy (NCBI): domain Eukaryota; kingdom Metazoa; phylum Mollusca; class Bivalvia; order Pectinida; family Pectinidae; genus Mizuhopecten; species Mizuhopecten yessoensis. The sequence continues at coordinate 33 of NW_018484480.1, forward strand.
CTTGAAATGTAAATACGTAGCCGCCATTTTGACTCCAGTGCCTAAGTCTGTGACGTCATAATTGAAACAATTGAAACTTAATTATAACCAATCACAGGGTTGATACAAAAAACATGACATGGGTATATTCACTGGATGACACAGTACAATATGTGATAAATATAAATATATATATGTACTCTCATCGGGACGGTTTCTAGAGACCAGTCTCTATGACACCTGATTTTAAGGAAATCTTGTAGTGTATGACTCTAAAAGAATAGCTCCTCTTTCTTAACCCTGATTTTTAACAATACATAAATTATTTTTGGAAGTTGGTAAAAAATTAAAATTGTGTACAGTTGTTTTGTTGTTGTTGTATCAGAAAGATAACATATATTAATGTTTACATCTATCCCACTAGAGTATTTTCTGTATACTACTGTGATATCAATAACAAACTATGCAAAGGTATTTAACACAAAATAGGACTATGTGTAATAATTTCTATGTGATGCAAATGATTTTTTGGGGGCTATTACACATTTGAGCATGGTAAATTTGAAATTTGTTTTATTCACATTGAATTATAAGCATACAGATACCATCCTCTATATCTGATTGGACTCATAATTACCTCTGCAAGATCCTCAATGGAGTAAATGTCATGATGAGGGGGAGGGCTGATGAGCCCCACCCCGGGGACACAGTGACGTGTCTTGGCAATATCCTTTGACACCTGGAACGAAACACATTAAATATTTATGCAGTAATGATGATTTAAACATTCTCTGGATTCTTTCCAAAATGGCTGCTTGTCATATAACTGTTCAACCTATATGAACAAGAAGTTATTCATGTATTCATGAATATTAACACAGTGCCCTACAGCTTAAGTAATTAAGTAATGTATAACTTCGAGTCCTTGGTAGGTAGTACTCAAGCAAGGAAATGTTTTATCAGAAACAATTTCAACTGGTTAAAGCTCCATCAAAAAACACTAATTATAATCAAACTGAAAGTATGTCAAAATCATACGTGGCATACAAATTTTTCATTTGAAAATAAAGGGTGACAATGTATATTAACACCCTGTCCACCGCTGAGAAGAGAATACCAAACACATCTTTGTTCATTCTTAATAATTACAATGTTGATCACTCATTACTTTTCTGCAATGATTACATTAATTTGACACTATTCACGGACTGACTGTTACGGTACTAAAAAATTAAAATGACCAATCAGAATACAGGATGTCTATGCAAGGCTAGGTACACATTACCAACAGTTGCGTACCTTGTGACCTGGTAATTCGCCTCCTTCCCCTGGCTTCGCTCCCTGGGCCATCTTGATTTGTAGCTCATCAGCGTGTGACAGATACGAACTGGTGACTCCAAACCGACCAGATGCCACCTGTTTGATACTTGACCTCTTGTTAAACATGGCGTCCTCGTTATGGGTGTAACGGTCAGAGTTCTCTCCCCCTTCTCCTGTGTTAGACTTCCCTCCTACGCGGTTCATGGCTACAGCTAGAGTGGAGTGAGCCTCGATAGACAGGCTCCCAAAGCTCATAGCACCTGGCCAATTAAAAAGACAATACCGGTACATTAATTACCTTATATACCACTTACAAATTAAAATTGATTACCTGAATCAACAGGTGATCAGAATTTATTGTTTTCTAACTAGGACAGCAAGGATGAATAATCTTAAAAAGTTCTGAATTGTTTATATATAGAGTAAGATATATTAGCTTCTTTAACATAGCACATCTCAGAAATATTTTAGCAGGTTAATTGAAATTTTATATCGTATTATTTCTAAGGAAAAGAATATAATGATTGCTGTCAAGTAAATAACTTTGTTCATTTCTTTATTCTCCATTAAGATACAAGAATAAGTCAAGAAATGTCCCATTTACCTGTACAGAAGCGTTTGACGATGTTAGCAGCCTCCTCAACCTCAGACACGTCCAGAGGCTCCTTGGCATAGACAAAATCCAGCTGGCCGCGCAGTGTGCACTTCCTCACACTGTCCCATGACGACTCGGTAAACTTGGCGTAAGCATTCTTGTTATTATTTTTCGCAGCATCCTGTTCAGGTGATAACATTGTATAACAATAGTACATGTATGATAACATTTGAGAACTACGAATTTTCAAGCGCAGAATTTTTGTTTTCATTTAACTTTCATTTGAAACAAATTTTCTGGCACAAACTCCCACGTTCAAAGTCATCTTATATTATTCATTTACTAATGTCCATTCATACTGCAAAACAAACCATACTGTTAGAAGAAATACGATATTTCTTTTAAATATGCTTCCATAATCCTTATTGTCAGTTCCAACTTGTTCTGAAATGGATGTTTCACTCTATTAAATTAAGTTTTGCTAAACATCTGTAAACACTGAACATCACATTTTGGATGTTCATCATAGAGGGTCATCAAATTATTTTACATTACCTGAAGGTTAGCTATGGACTGAGGGTCATTGATGTGTTTCTCTCCCCCGTCCCTCCAGTGGTAGAAACCAGGGTTCATGACAAGGGCGTCGTCACATTCCCTGTCTGAGTAAGCCTGCTGATGTCTGTTGAGTGTCTGTGTAGGTACAAAGTCACAAGTCAGTAGCATTGCTGGTGTCCTACATATATGTCTACACATCAAATTTGTGATTCATGTCAGAGTTACATTGAGCCATTGAGGCTTTTTTAAACAATAAGTGTCATAAACATAAACATCCTTGTAATACTCTTCATCACAATTTAGATAATTATCAATGATTTTTTTTCAATGTCATTTCTTTCTTTGCCTTTATTTTTAATGCTAACATCAAACTTAAGTCCTCGAAAATGCAATGAAAATGTATTTATCAAGCAGATATATCTTTTTACAATTTCATATTTTTAATTACATGTATTCAATTATTGCCCTATTGTAAAGAATCAAGTGATTAGCTCGCATCATCCTTTGCCTTAAAGAGTTATCAATAATCTACTTACCTCAGAAGCGAGTTCCTTGAAGGCGACTCCTCCTATAAGGGAGGCAGTTCCTTTGAAGCACAGGTCCACTACCTCCTTGTGTAGACCTACTGCCTCAAAGATCTGGGCTCCCTACAAATTTAATTAGAAGAAAATTGCAATTAACCTGTTAATACAAGGTAACAGGGCTTGAATACAAATGAAATATTTGTATGCTAAAATGTTATTTAAGGCATTCAGCCCTGAAGACACATTTGAACTCTTCTAATTCAAAGGTT
>NW_018484481.1:0-3275 GCF_002113885.1 Mizuhopecten yessoensis
CACGAAAATGGACGCTGATGACGATGTGTCGAGCCACCTTAAACTTTCTACATCCTCCCACCCTATCTCCACCTTTTTATGTGTCTGGAATAAGTACTAAGGCCTGTTGATGGACAAAAATGAATTTGCAGAAGATTTTGTTGATTTGAAACTGGAAATTTATTGTGAAAACAAATAAAAAATTCAATAATAGAACTGGGTTTTTCCTGCACTTTAAAAAACCTTAATGGGCAACATTAATACAAACATCTTCATTCACACATTTTCACTATAATTTTGTTATCATTCACATATCAAGGTGATGTATTTTCTTGCTCATAAAACACAAATTTACACTCAATACCTTTAGAATCCTTTGCAAACGTATCCATCTACATTATCTTACACCTGAGCATTACCATTATGTACACCTATACCCAATATTCACAAATTTGACTAAAATACAGCAATATTTCGGTAAGTTATTCTGCCAATCAGAATCGAGGAAGCATCCATAATCTATTTAAATATGCACAGCTTCCATCGTCTTGAAACTTAGCTTGAGAATTTCAATGACGATACAAGCATTCCTCATGAATATTTTAGGGAATTCGTCTGAAAAATCTTGTATTGGTGGACAAACCAAAATTAGTATCCTCTGCTCTTGTGGGGAGGGGGACTTCGGACAATAAAAATGTCCAGACTGATAAAAAACGATTTCACAAAATTCTGACATAAGTGCTTAGAACCAGTTTATAATTCTAAATATTAACACTGTAAGCACATTTATATACACAACAAATCAATGAGGACATGTATAGTTTATCAATAAATGGAACAAAAAAACATATTGAAATGGATATTGGACGGCAATTAAAGTATGATTTTAATAGTTACCTGTACAACATTGCGAGCACATTATATTTCATTTTCACATTTCAAACATTCTATCCAGTTACAGTTACAGAAGAATAAATTAAATTTAAAATCAACAACCTGAAAAACTTCTTCCAACCTTACATGTGGCTTCTCATTTTGTACAAATGGGATAAATTACTTTGTAAATTCAAGTCTGCATATTTTCCTACAAACAGGAAGTGGTCTTTCAAATAAAATAAAGGTTTTCTTTGTTTCAAGTATGTTGACTTTTCACAAATGGTTGTGTATGTCATCATAACATTTCGATACACAAACGTAAACATGGCTTAAGGAGGCTGACTACCTTACTTCCTTTCCAAAATGAGTTCCATCTGAGATTTCTCTATGTAAATCAAAAGAATCTTGCGGTCACATAACAGTAAAATTGACTGGCTTTGAAGTCGGGTGCCGCTCATCCGTAATCTTCAGGTATCAACCTAGCAATTGATCAGGTTTCTATTACCCAAAACCAATGAAATTAGCTTGCTGCGTGCCTTCAATTTTGTTATAATTAACAATATATTCTAGGGGTGCAGAGGATGTAAATGAGCGTAACCCCTGGAGCATTGAGGAGGTCAATATTGTGACATATTCATATGCTTCTGTTTGTGAAAAGGAAACATTTCTGAGTGTCATTTAGAAATGATGAACATATATAATATAAGGTTTTATTCAACAGACCTATATATAGTTCTGTCTCAGATATAACAATTATCCTTCCTGAACCTTTTTTTTACAAATTTCGAACTTTAAACAAAAATTGAGATTCCTTTTAATTATACCACCTATGATTTGAGATTCATTGACACAACCACTTTAACTGGAAACTTTTTTTTGTTTTGTTAAATTTAATATGTTCTTTTCAAAAGGACGGAATTACCTTTTGTCCTTAAGTCACAATATAAACAATTAAACAATTCGGATTTCAATATTGTATCATTCAAAATACATATATAACGGAACATCACATTGTTTGGTTATTGCAATTACGACTGACACAGTTGCATGCTTACAAAACTCGTCAAAATATAGCTTTACATCCAAAATCATTCATTCTTCACATATGATACAAATTCATAGCGAGTAAAATATCTTGACACAGATATTTGTGACTTTCAAATACCTGTGATGAGGCAGAATTGGTTATGGGTGTCGCTATGAAAAACCAATATTGTATATTTCGATAAGAAACGTATATGGTTATCCTATATGTAGAATAGAATATTATATAGAATATTCATAGAATGATATTCTATATAATCATAAATAATATTATTCTATGTTTAGATTTTTAACGGATATTGATTATTTTTGTTTAGATATTCTATATGATATTACGTATATCAACTTCTATCATGTGTAATATCCATACGAACAGAATTTAAATAATGAAGCATTAATGAAATTAATTTGATTGATTGATTAATTGGACTTGACGTCCCTGTTCTGGTTATCATCGATACTACAGTTCATTGATGAAAAAGTTGATGTAATTACATACAACAGATAAGAAAGCTACACACATGTACTAACTAATTATCCTTTCTTTACAGAGGCTACTACTTAACCCTGACGAAGTACATTTAAATGGTACACATGTATATTAAAAGATAAATTCAGATACAAATTGCACCAAATCAATCTTACTAGAAACAGTCAAATTCTAAATTTCAAATAAACCTCATCAAAGTAAATGCTATGCCTTTATTTACCATACTTCTTATTTAATTGAAAGTAGATAACAAATTTTTTTGGGGGAAAAATATATATATACACCATTTAACTAATTGGTTATGTTTCTTAAAACATGAACTTAAACAAGACTAGTATGATTTGTATGTAGGTGGTTCAAACAGTCAAAATTCAACAATGTTTGGGGGGGGAAAAAAATATAATACATCGGTACAAGACATGTCATATCATGTGAAATAAGTCCTGGGTTTGTAACTTAAATACAATCTATTATTCAACATTACTTTTCACACATACCTTTATATACCTATATGTATATATGGAATGTTGGAAAAATAAGATATACTACAATACGTTCATAACACTGACTGATGTTGTAGACAAATGTCAGTTGTAACAACTTGTAAAATACTAAACGGGACACTAAAATAGCACTAAAATGAATTTAAATATGACATTTTCATATTTTAACAATTTCAATAACTCATTTCTGAACTTACGCTTGTCAATAACAATACCTAACAAAGAGCCATATTTAAGTTATCATATTATAACATGTTAGACGAGACAAACGAGAAATGATGCATTTTCTTCTGAACATAAATCGGCAACAACTGAAGCTGAATGCGTGGATGATCACAATTTAACTCATTCACCCCTGAAATTTCACAATGAACTATTCCAAC
>NW_018484482.1:0-3276 GCF_002113885.1 Mizuhopecten yessoensis
AAACATGTAAACAGTGTCCACTCCAGAGCTACACGACGGGCTGAATAGAATATGCTGTACATTCCTAAGTACAGGACAGCCTTCTATACTAGTCACTTTGTTTTATCAAGTTGTAAGAGTTGGAATGCACTTCCAAATGATCTAAGGTCATCACCATCTTTAAACACTTTTAAGCATAGAGCTATAAAGCACTGCTGTGATTCATACTTTTGGATAAAGAAAACAGATTTTAATGTATGCTATATTAGCGTATATCCTGGGAATTTTTATACTTTGCTATATTAGCATATATGTATGTAAGGCTCCTGCCATTTAACTATTCTTAGACCTTAAGTATGAGATTTATGCTTTCTGTGATATTTGATGTATTGTACTATGTAATTGCATGTACTATTTTCAGCAATTTCATAACTTATATTTTAGGTGTCATTTATGTTTAATTTATATTACTCTGTTTTAAGAAATACTACGTAAAATTAACACATTTTACTAATATAAAGGACCCTGAGGAAGATTAGCCTTTGGCTAAATTAGGGTTTTAACCCCCACTAAATAAAGTTTATTATTATTATTACTGTTTTTTTAAGTTGACAGCGGTAGATCGTGATATACCTAGGAGATGTCGGTTTTACTGGCCATGCCTAGCGCTACCGGTGACGCGTAATGTCTACAGTATGATCACCATATACCATCGAAAATATCAAATCACTTTAATGTTATCCCCTGAAATGTTATCCCCTTAAATGTTATCCCCTTATCAAGGGCTTACATATTAAAGTTTCTGTATGTATTGAAATGAATCATTAGCAACTTACATATTATTTATTTCTATCTGTGTCAACGAATCATTCACAACATAAACAAAACCCTGGTTAATGATATGTGTATAGATCAAGGGAATACCTTTTTCATTCAAGCTCGGTAATAATGTGTTTATATAAATTAAGTGATGCAAGTTGTTCCGTAATTATCGCGTTCAAGTAACGACAGTTCTAAAGACCCCTATGCATGTCAGTGTTAGGTGATGGTTTTGTTGGTTTATAACACTTGATCATTTATCTACAGGACGGCATCACCACCAGTGGAAAAATATGTGACGGTTGAAGACTACCAACTAGCGCCTTCTCGGATGCAAGCACATCCACTGTACTCAAAACCAGCGTTGATGCCTCCACCCTCCGTCCATGAGTCTTTCTACGACAACAGGTCCTTTTCTGGAGATGCCATCAACCCAGAAGTCACATTGGATTTCCAGAACGGCAGTAAGTAATTCTGTCCATAAATTGTTATACATCATTATTGTACCTCATTCACTCTACACTAATGTCTGAGTTAGTTGTTTCTTTGCCTTTTGTCCGTCCGTCATCAACTTCTCTTCTATGGTCAGGATACTTGGTGAGTAGGTTACTAGGTTGAGGAATATCAGTTGGTTCAGATAAATGCCGTTGATCCACATTACAGGTCACACGTGTAAACTGTGCTACATATGTTCAAAATAATTCAAATGAATCATAAGGCGTAAGACTCATTAGCTTGAAAATGGTTAAGATCCATGCACATAGTCATATATGATTGCTGGCATGAAGAAAAAATACAAGTATACTACCATAGGGTAGCAACGGATTCTGGACCCGCCTTGTGGTACTTATTCCCAGCTAATTTCACTGAAACACGTTTGATCGTTACCATATTACTATATGCGTATACCGATCTCAACTAGATTTGCCATGTAGCATCCCTCTTGGCCTGATGTCGTAGTTAACTAGTAGCTTGCTGGAATGAATGCATATGGATATAAGCATTGATCAAATATAGGTGTACATTGTAAAAAAACACCTTTCTGTAATGAATCATTAGGCATAGAGTGGAGTTTTCTTGTGTAAGGGGCGATCAATAGAGTTTCAATAACATACCTTGACCGACAATTAAGGCCAACGGGGTCAAATGTGTTAAAATCATAAAATGACTCATCATAAGTAATGAACTGCGATACATATTGTTTTAACCTGTAGATTGCTAAGGCTAAAGTCTAACCACAATATGTGTATCTCTTTCTTAATTAAAAAACGATTCAGAGAAAAAAACAAAATGAAACCTATTAGAGGTAAATATTTGCCATTCTTACTCTCTTGCCAAAATGTTGTACCTTGTAATATTTAAACAAAATACAATTTTGAACACTTAACCCAATGATTCTCATACCCAGTAAAATGGCATTCGTTGTATCCAATGTTGTATGGAACAAGTGTTATTTGAGTGCTTTGTTTCTGCTACAATCCCGATATCAACAAAAAGAAGAAGATTGATGTATATCCCATATATCTCTTTGATATACTTTAACTTTATTTCAGGATATTCGAACTCTCTCTTTAGGATTTCTTTAAAGGTTGTTTTTGGGTTAAATTATCTTTTTTTTTTTTCTTTTTCTTTTTTGCAGCATCAGATCCTGCCTTTTACACTGCCTGAAATGGACTTTATCATTAGAAACATCTAAGGAAAGTGTTTGTGTGTTACCAGCACAAAGTTTCGTCGTGCCCAGGCAGTGACAAAGAACACATCAAGTATATGCAGCATTGTGTGTGTTTTTTGTAATTGCTTAAGCTGTCATTCTCATGAAGAAATGTAATTTATGTCAAGTTTTTTTAAAATATAGATCAGCTGTTACATTATGTACATGAAAATATGCTCTTTTTAACCCCTCTTCCCCCTAATCCCCTGTCCGTCCATTACATTTCCTGACGGGTTGCAATATTCAGAACAAATGATCGTAAAATTCGCAAAATTTGGATGAGGATTGCGCTGTAGATGGAGAAGAAATATTTTGATTCCTCGCATGGTTCGTCAAGGCCAAGTTATGTTACTTAAACTAAAAATAAAACTGATATCAAATGCTGCCTGCTCTTGTGGCTATCGTGTTCAAAAGGTCGAAGGTTAGGTTTTAAATCAATACAAATATTTAATTAAATGTGCAATTGTATGGAAGAAACAATGAAATCCTCTTTATATGTGGTAGAATTATTGCATACTTTCATGTAGGTAAACACATATGGATCACTATAATGTTGTAGAAACATGTTGCTCTCCAGTGTGATATGCGTTGAGAAATGGCTATGTTAGGTTGCAAACACTCCTTCACTGACATTGTAATGTCTAATAGAACTTCACGGCCCTCCACAAGTGATGCCTCAGTGACTTTCATAATGCTGTCTACAAACACATCTCAGCCATCGACTGACAATGGAGTAGCAATGGAGTAGAGTCTGTACAATGCCATCA
>NW_018484483.1:0-3276 GCF_002113885.1 Mizuhopecten yessoensis
CTTGCTATGTGTATCTCCCTTTCTCTGTTAATTATCAAGTATGGTAATTTGACTTTTGGACCTACAGCCATGTTAGTACTTAGTGCAAAATTTGAACCGTTCAAAAAGGTCTGGTTATTCCAATAGGTAGGTGATTGAAATTCATGGTAACTTTATTACTTTCAACAATCCCAAAAGCACTGACATACTAACTGGAAATAGTACAGTTTAAACAGTATGGATAATTTGTGCGCCAAGATGGTGGTGACATTGCTGCAGACTTGAGAAAACGATCGTCCGACATTGCATAGTTAAGTTGATATATCATCTCTATTAAAAAGAATGAAAGGCGCCAGTCTGAGAACCGTAATACTGTCCTTCTGGTTGTACTGACAGCATGACTGTAATCGTTTCTGTTTTGTGTGTGTGAGTCGACTTGTGTACAACTCATTAGAGATGACCTAATCATGCGCATTGAGTGATATAAGGTTAAATTGTATAAGTCAGTTGTCGCTCTGTTGGTCGTATATTTAGTTCAACGTTGGTTCATTTGCATAATACGTTTCTGCTTAAAAGTAATTTCGATCTGATTTTCGACTTTTTATATCATTTAAGTGACAGATAAAAACAATTTTAAATATCCCCATTCCGACCTTCATGCCACTAATGTTACTGCTAGTTTTTCAAAAATGGTGGATCGGAAATCGTCTTTGCACTAAAATCAATTATTTACACTTTTATTTCAATATAGATTTTGGATTAAGCTGTTTGTAGTTTACAGATTTAGATGTATTTGACTGTAGTCCTCCACAATAAAAAAAATGAATCAGAGAGATAAGCAGCAAACTGAAAACCATTCGAATCTGTGTGGCACTGCAAAAACCAACCTTAGTGGCACCGCAGGAGCCAAGCTCAGAGACACCACAAAAACTACTCTAAGGAGACACCTAAGCAGTTGAAAGTTATAGACTGCCTTTAAACCTAATACACGTCTGAACAACCAAAGACACGACATGACATAACAACACAGAGATACAACAACAGCCAAACTGCAGATATATCGCAGTTCGAACGACAGGTACCGGAACAATCGAACCACAGAGACATCGCAACAACCGAACCACATAGAAATGGCAACAACCGAACCACATAGACATCGCAACAACCGAACCACAGAAACATCACTACATTCGAACCACATAGAAATGACAACAATCGTACCACAGCGATATTGCAACTATCCAACCAAAGAGACAACACAACAATCAAACAAAAAAGAGACATCACGACATTCGCACCACAGAGAAAAACAACACCTCACACACTACCGAAATAAGGAAACCAACACTGAACCTCAGATATCTTAACAAGAAGGACAACAACATTGAATCTCAGACACGACAACAAAAAGAAATGAAAAGGAACACTAAAATCGAGGCAGTCTGGCGCTCTCTAAGATATCTGTCGGTGTGTTCCAATGTATTTATGACACATACCTGTCATAGACATGTCTGAAGCAGATTTGTGCAGTTAAAATGAGTTCGATTACAGTTTTGTTTGTTTTCTTGTTGAGGGTGTTCCCGTTACATATAAGGTCATATGAAGTCGTTGTTTTTACAGATGACAGGGTCACTTTAAAATGTCATCTCACTGAAACGTCCTAACCTACACAGGAAAGTCAGTGGTACCTGGGCAGATAAAAGGGGAAAACGAAGGGTAGGTAGGGGAGAAAAAATGTGATGGATGTCTCGAGAGTTGCAAAAGGGGCAGTGGATCATTTGAGTCTACTTCGTATCCCGGAGTAGAGTCCACGGAGGGAAATCCCCGATTATATAGGACTACAATCGTGGGGTTAGACACAGCAGGTAAATAAGATTTTAATGTCCCCAACCTATGCGGACCTGATTGCAATAGACAAGTGATAATTCGACTTTGATTGTAGTTAACACCTGTAGATTGTACATCAGACAGGTGTGACGTCCCCGACACCATTCCTCGGCAGTGACGGTAGCTTGACTTTGATGCCTGTTGAGCATTTAAGTATATATTTCTCAGCTATTTCAGTATTATAACACACAAAATGATATTGTTCTATATAAAAGGCGATGCGTTTGTTTGGCACCTTGCGAAAATGATTTCAAAATATGTATTTAAATTACTATTTTCTTTAAGAAACCTCAACTTAGGTTTTGAGTAAGGCTAGAACAATCTGGGGGAGCTGACGGTCTGATCCACGGGGCACGGTTAATGTTTGTTTTGTTACCTGTGTGGATATACCTTTGTGTCATGTTTACAACGGGTAATCAGCAGAAAGCGGGTTGGAAACCCAGCTATCCTCCCCACCCTGCTGTTAAACTCTCGTAAAGGTTCATTGCAAACATAGCCAAGTGTGTATGTGTGTTTGTTAATACCTGTGGCCGCGTGCTGTCTGTAAACTACCTGTAAACTACCTGTATAATACCTGTAAACTACCTGTATAATACCTGTGAAATACTTATATGCCCTAGCCACCCACTTAGTAGGGAGAAACAGATTTAAATTTTAACCTGCGTAAAAAGTGTGGTATTCCCAACACACGTACTGTGGGCATTACAGTGACCGATATTTAAATTCACCACAACTATATTATATTAGGATTCTTTCGTGACGTAATTCGTCCTGTCTTAGTTTTAATAATTTACCAGTGGTGACACCTGGTTTAGTAATACACGGGGACTGCACCCTTTTTTCTGGTTAAATATTTGCATAATTAAAGCATTAGCGCATGTGTATGTCATGGTGGTACCTAAGTAGCATTCCAAGTTTAATTTTATCATGTCTATATATCACTTTCTCCTTGAATAAAAACTTATCAGGACATGAAATCTGGTTATATAGGTTAATGTAGAGAATTATTAGCCTTCTTGCAGGGCAATACTGCAATAGATCTCGGAGCCAGTCATTACATTTCGATGATCTGCGCCAAGAGGTTAGAATATAAATGTGCAATGAGCCTGCGACTCCTTTCAACACTTAATGAGATGATATAAATAAAAAAAAAATGTAGAACAAACAAAATCCGTGTGAGGACTTGAGGGTGATCCCTGTGATATCTGCTCCCGGAACGTCGCTCCCCTACACTAGTACTGCTTAGTCTAATTGGAACAGCAATAGATGTTTACAACTAGCGGTTGCATAAACTGGTTTCCAAATAGATACGGGAAAACTGTATTACATAAGATTATATATGACCGAATTCCACAATAATTTGTTGTCATATGGACACAATCTACATATCACATCTCCAGCACACACGCA
>NW_018484484.1:0-3278 GCF_002113885.1 Mizuhopecten yessoensis
GTGTGCGTGTGATGTACAATTTATTTATGTTTCACATATGTGTAGAGGTGTGCGCGTGATGTACAATTTATTTATGTTTCACATATATGTAGGGGTGCGCGTGCTGAAAGTTGTATACGTGTTCTGCATGTTATGGATCCGTATTTCAAACGGCTAATATATAATGACATACCATTTGTTTTTCTATTGCAGAGAAGGCGTAGAAGCCAACAGGGATCATACCATACTCTACTTTTAACGCAGGTTTAGTTATAACAAGGATGATATTTCTTGCTTAAGGACACAAACCATAACCCGCCGTCTACAGCATACAATCTGTCGATTCTCCCAGTTAAGCAACACAATGGTTCCTTATTCCCCAAAACGTGATAAAGGTTTTCCTAACCTGGTTAAATAAACAAGAAATGAAATACTTTTAATAAATTTGTTTTGTTGCAAATTCTGTATGAATTCAAATAGGTAGGATTATTTAAAATTAACAAAATATCTTAACCTTATAAATAAGTACATGTTAAAATATTTAGACTCTGATTGCGTTTGACATTGTGTTTTCAGGTTTCATTAAGCTTAAAAGGTTTGGACAACTAGTTCGAGGACATAGAAAAATTGATTTTAATGTGCATTGATTAATAACGGACACTGTCAATACCACGTGACTGGTACTTAGGCAGGCTTGTCACCGACAGGACAGTAATTAATCAGCTTAGATATAAACTAAAACATATTAATTAAATATAATGATTAAAATATTCTCCTGTTTCTTTTTATTTACTGAATTACCCTTTTTAGCATAAATGTGGGTATCGATTTTAGATCCGATGCTTATTTTTTGCGTTCAATTGGTTTAGCAGTAAAATATATAAAGCGTTAGTAATTATTGATGTCATTTCATTTAACATGAAAAAAGTATAGATAAAAAAGTTAAAAAAAACAACAACCTATAAGATAATAATAAAAGAAAAAATAAAACCAATTTAATGAAAAATTTCGAACAAATGAAGATATTGCTTTAAAGTAAGCTTGGATAAAGGTTAGGTACAAAGTTTGTAATACGGTCGTTGAGATGAGAAATTTTATTTTTTAACAAAATATGTCAACGAAGTGAATATTTTGCAAGAGTTTCAATTTGTTTTGTTGCATTGGTTCAAGTGAATATGAAATTTCAAAATTGTTTGCTCTGATTGCACAGATTGGAAATGGAGTAGGTAGATGTGACACCTTGTAATATCATCGAAGATATAATCATCGTGTCGGATATTATGGAAAAGCAAATGTAAGCATTTGTAATAGGTATAGCTACAACTGCTAAATTTAGAGTCCAAAATACTACAAATGTTATTATTGGGTGACCCACCACACAAGAAACGTAGTTCATTTATTGAATTTAGTGCATTTTCTTGAAATTGCGTTATTGTGTATTAGAATTTCCACATGCTCCGAGCCTCCTCAGATTATAACTTGCCATATACCAGCTACATAGCCTGCTACTGCCGAACTACCAACTCTTAAAATCATGCTGGCCAAGCCGGGCTATATCTAGTATAGCAGGCTTCTATCTGTCAATCTTACTATTTTTCCTCCTCGACTTCCGACCTACATAATAAGAACATTTCACTGCAGAAAAGAAAAACAAATCAACTTGAATTTATACCTTTCACCATGATGATGTCATGTAGCTATTACTATCATAGACAGCATTTGTAAGGAAATGGAAGCAGTATGGGTTTTCAGAGTTTAATCACCATTCATCATACCTTTACATCAATGTTATTAGCTGTAAAGCATGTGTCGAGTTGATGGTACACATTTACGTGATATTCAGCTCTTGCTTCAGCTCTTGCCAGTACAGGTAAACATCGTTAACGAGTGTAAGATAAAACTTTAAATGTCAGGAAACATAACAGCTAAACACTGTTACTATGGGCTGATGAAGAACACTATTGCCATTCTTAAACGACCGGATATCATTATTCTAAATCGATAGGACGTGTGGCAAAACATTGAACAAAACGATAAATTCGAGAGAAATGGCAAGTAACCAAAACCACTCCCATTACTAAAATGTGTCGTTTTTTCTCATTAGCATGTTCATAATGGATAAACATTCTTTAACAAACATATCAATGGCTTATATACACAAAAGGAGTTACTTTATTTCTACGGTACATATGTTGATTACTTTTGTTAATTGTTACTGGCGGTCACGGGGTTAAAAGCGATCTGATGGACGTCTTCAAGCTAAAAAATTGATTTACAATAATTATATTTATATTGTAATAAACTGGGTCTTGCTGCTTTGCTATTTGTACATAAAGGTATCATATCTATATAAGATATTTTTTTTAACATTTACTGAGATGGTAAATATTTATTTATTGTTCTCTTTTGAAATTATGCAAATTAACAAGAAACAAGAACAAAATTCCAATAGAGAACCTTATTTCTGAAACAAGTAATCAAATATTCCTTTTTTAACATGTCGATCAATTAGATTATAAAGTATATTGTTTTCTGATCGGTCAAAATATTGTGAAATATAACAAATTTTGATGGTTGTTTATAACAAAAACACTATGAAAAGTCATACATATAAGCTATTAAAACCCATGGATATGTTTAATTTAATGCATCCTGTTTATACTATGTGTTGTTTCCGTAGTTATATGGACATATGTGCTGTCCGTGTGCTGTTAAGTTTTTGTAAAAGAACCGATACTAATTTCCGTAACAATAGATATATGCTAATATAACAAACTCACCTATCACGTAGTTATAGTAAATAATAAATTTACGAGAAAGAAGGGTGATACATTTTGTACATCACCCCATGATAGGACATTGTTGAGATGTCCCGATATACTTAGTTTAACACTCCATTATATGAGATTTAACAAGTTATTAAAAACATCCTCCTCCTGATTAATAGAGAGCTGTTTTCTGGTAAGTTTTCTTGCTGCTGCATGAAATATAGGCAAACCCGTCCAAGGTTTAGAAAACCAAATTAATCTTCTATGAATATAATAGTTATAATAACATTTGTCAAAGTTGAGTGAATAGTGCATATTTATAATATCTGTTTACGCTCCTCTAAAAACTACCATATATATTTGACGTTGCATAAAATCGGCAATAACCAATATCATTGGGGGTCTATGACGTGTACTATTTCATAAACAAAAAGGAAGATCAGCATTTGTTCTGAAATTTACTTGACGTGATATAAATTTTTGTTGGGTTTGTTTGTGTTTTACGTCATATTAACAGCTATGGTCATTTAA
>NW_018484485.1:0-3278 GCF_002113885.1 Mizuhopecten yessoensis
AGTCCCGTACCAGTCATTGGGCAACATTAGGAACAATGTTACTTATGTTATATCTCACATCTGTTAAACCATCTGTACCATTCCAAAACATATCTTTTGTCAAAATTCAAGCAGCCAATAAGACACCAAATGTATGACTAACAGAAGGATTCAAAAAATTTTACAATCTCCTCCTGAAGCACTTGTTGGGGACAAAAACAACTGCCTTAGTTTCTATGCTTCCTAATAAATATTTCCTGTGTTAAATATGAGCTACCTCCCTTAATTTTGTTTCCGATAATTCAGATATTACCAGAATGTTTTAAGATACATTAAGTCTTGTTAACTATCAAAATATGTTACCAACTAATTAACAAACCCCTTAAAACGTCCACGCTTAGAGACAGTGTGCAAGTATGATGTGGAAATCTTTAATAAAGGAGATTCCTACTTGTGTAAGGTAGCATATAGCTCTAACAGGTTTCTAATGTGGAACTCATAATAAGGTACCTTCACCCTTACAGGTTTTTAGTGAAGAAGTCATACTTCAGTAAGGTAGCATAAGTTAGATTCTTCCCCATGGCAAGGGAATAACATCTAGACTTTTATAATATGTATCGGTATCTTGATTCATTTATGAAGATTCTACTCTTGTTGTTATCAACAGTTACAGAGAGTTCATTTTCAGTACACTGATGGTTTCCAAAACATGTGGTCACTGCAATGACGAGGTGCATTGACAAGTATGAAATCATTTCAGTGATGAGGTGCAACAACATGCACTTCCACAGGATGTAGCTACCCTCCTGAACTCAACATAATAGCTATCAGTGACAGATGGCCAGATCTACGATACTGAAGTACATACAGCAGGAGTGAACAGGTAACCAAACAGGATGTAGTCACAAGATTGATTACCAAATTCTATGACCGAAACTAATTTTTACCTCACAAATTAACCTGAACAGAAATTCATTAAGAACAAAGTCATATAGATTGAAAAAGCTAGCCGCCTACCATACTATAAATCTTAGGTCTAATTTAAAATTAGCATGACAAGTGTAACTGATTTCGTGTTACTTTTTGTGGATACTGTTATGATATGTCGACAGGTTTGACCGCAGTTAAAAGATGTGATGTACTTTACGGTTACTAGCAAGTCCTTAACCCACCCAAAAACTAATTATCTAGATCCGGAATTCGGACAGGGTACTGACAATACAAGTAAAGGAGGTCACCGTCGGTGTACCTACCACAGACCTTTACAAGTAGTTAACACCATTTGTTTACAGTGTGGTGGCGTTGACACTTGCTATAACAGCTGATGGTAGGTGATGGAGTATTGTGCCACTAAAGCATTGTACTTGTAATACAAATGTAAAGCTGTCAAATGTATAATAGTGCAACAGGCACAAAGGTCCTGTATATTGCTTCCTCACACTAGACAGATTTATCTCCCCTGTTTTACCAGGAATAATCATGCACTCATCTTAATCCAAGTAAAAGCGGCCTCATACAATTGATTACAAAAATATAAGTGAAGTCAACAGAAATATTTTAGGAAGATGAGTCGGAGAAAAAAATACTCTCCAAATCATACTATTGAGATAGATATTCTTTCCAATTAGCAACTGGACAGACCAGGATTTGGTATTATATGTGCCAAGTGTCTCTTAATGACCGTACATGATACTGCTGTTCCCTAGATACTCATGAATATATCAGAATAACACTGATCTTTTATCATGTTTACATTGTTTTTCTTTTACACAGGAACCAATTTTCCATATCACACAGCTTGACCAAGATGCATTGAATTCTGACAATTGTGTTCTTTTCTTGAAATATCTGAAATCATGAGTTCAAATAAATGTAAACATAAATCTGTCAATACGTGAAAAGATAATAATCATCTTCCTAAATAAAATTCTGATTAAGAACTACAGTAAAACCTTGACACAATGCCCCTTATCCTATTAACCGCCTTTTCCCCTTACTTCCAACATATTTTTAATTATCCTTTTCCTTTATTCGTAATAATTCCTTTATACTTTATCCTTAATGATGAATAATCGCCCTCAATGATTACTCGCTCTCAATGATGAATAATCAAACCCCTTTATAATGCCAAAATCTTGTTGAACAGATGATAGCAGTATAATGCGATTTCACGGTACTGGCAATTTATTTTTTTAGAAAAGTCTCTTTAAAGTTTGATGAAGCAACAGTTTACTGTCATTTGAAGGCAAAAAAATAAAAGCAAACCATGTGACATGGAAAAATAGCATTGTCATAGGTGTTAATAGAACATATAAATCATCACAGCGAAATTAATGGGTGTAAATTTATACAAAAAAGATTTAAAACATTGACAGCCAATTGACATATCAAGATAGATGATCTAAACAGACTCACATTAAGTTGTTATACATGTAGTGCCGACACTACACATATCTATCAACACGCCACCATTACTAATGGAATATATTTATTCTACATTCCACTTGTGTACACAACGACATACCAGTTATTAATTTCAATTTGGTACCAAAGTGAAAACATATTTACTTCAATTACTAACTAGCTTATACAAAAGGTCCATCAGTTTCCTGGATTAAGATTTATTCTATCCTCCAGATTTACCACAGACAATTTTACTGTAGCAAACTTCACTGAGATTTAGTGTGTAGATTGATCAAAATGTGTGATGACAATCAGAAGGAAGCGGCATGGGAGGGAGGGGAGGGAGGGGGGGCCATGGTGAACCTTTTACAAAAGAATCAATTTGATAACAATTCATCACCCCTACTTATTTTTGCTGAATGGCGTTAAAAGCTTTGTGAAATCCAGCGTGACATACTGGTAACCAGACATTTCTGAGTGCCTATATGTCTCCATGTATTGGCACTTGTGCTGTTTCCTACATTTATAAACTAAAGTGCCGCAAAACTTGCCCGATCTGTTTTTGAATGTAAAATGCATATCAAATAACACTATGACAAACTGCACATTGTTGACTATCTCTTGAATATTATTCGTTTACGATGAGTGTTTTAATGACATACTGATGTAAACCTAAGTTTATATTTGATTACAGATAGGCTTGAAGATGGAGCCAGATAAGGATTTGAACCCAGGACCTCCAAACCGGACAGCTGACGCTCTAACCAATTGAGCTATCTAGTTCTTCTACATTTATACCACTGTCCTAATATTTAATAGTCTCCTCACTCAGGGGCCCAGTCTCCTCAGGAGCCCAGTCTCCTCACTCAGGGGCCCAGTCTCCTCAGGGGCCCAAG
>NW_018484486.1:0-3278 GCF_002113885.1 Mizuhopecten yessoensis
TGACCACCAGCGTGACGTCACCGAGGAGTCCTAGAAGGACAGCTGCACGCAGTGGATTCAATGTTGACAAGTGCAATCACCTGTGTGCGTGTATTTCGTTCAATTTGAAAAATGTATTTTATTGAACAAAATAACAACAAACAAACAAAATGTGTTTGTTTACCGAATAAAACGTCAATTCACAGTTGTACACACGAAAATCATTTATGTAAAAAGATGCACGACAGATACAAAAAAAGACCTTTTAAGATTTGTGGTTTCGACACGAGCTTTTGACTCCGATTTAAGAAAATGCCAATAAAAGAATATCCGTCACAAAATAGATAAAAAAAATAATGAAAATTCTGACAGCTGATCGGTAGAATAAATATGGTTTTTTTTTGTACTGCAAACATTCCAAAAAGGAATTTGAAATTATATTGACCATGTACTGCAGCTGTGTGGTTTTTATATATTAAGTGTGTATTTAGTAATTCAAAGTATTTGCAGTTCAATACCAATGCATTTTAATCGTTCATATTTATGTGTCATTATATTACATGATTTGACGGGTTAATTATGGTACAAAAATAGCAAATAACATATTGACATAGTCGTTCAAAGTTTGCGAAGAGCAAAGTCGTTTTTATAAAAATTAATATATAAAAAATTCTTAAAAATATCAAAAATTAGTCTGTATGTCCTGATATCATTGAAAATGGTCAAATTTGATATGATATGCAGTGTGAAATCTATGCGTGCATATCGGTGTTTATCTCGTCAAATTAAAAACCGATTTCAATGTCAACGTCAGGGCATGTTAATTTCACTTGTCAAAATTAAGGCAGACGATTCAACAAATTAGATTGATGGCTTTCCGTGTAATACGTCACTGGTTCCCCTTTTTTTCTACTGCGTGGTATTGTACACACATAGTATCTGTGACACAGGGACGTGAGAATTGGTTTCAGAGTGTAGATTTGGACCTTTCCTGATGTGTAGTCGTTTTAGAGGATTAGATCAATTCTCTGTAAAAAATACCGCCCTCATCTAAACCCCTTAAATGTTTTAGAATACTCTCTACACAACAGGTAAGGCGCAAACATACGTTGTCCTTACATGTCCCTGTGGTAAGGATATGTCCAAATAAAATAGTGTTACTAATTCTCATGTCCCTGTGTTCGGTTCATTGTAGTGTTGAATATCACAGATTCCGAAATATATCCTTGATATCCCCACTGTGATATTTCCAACCAGTTTATAAGACCGGTATTCGTTCAAAAACTTTTAGGAATTTTCTCCAAAATGAAGTGAAAATTTGTCTTTCAGATTGCGAAATTATGAAATATTTCGATATTTTTAAATATAACAATTTTATGAAACCTACAATTCGAAAAATATAATATGTCGTGGGGTTGACGGAAATGTGTCGTTCTCCGTGTCCCTTAGTTACATTTGGTAGTCTTGGTAACCGACGATTATCGTATGATGCTGGCGTGTCTCCATCAATCTTATCAGCTAATCTATATACTTTGATCCTAACATTAATTACTGACAGTTATAAAAATCAACATTAAGCAGGGTATTAAAAGCCAGCACGTGGAATTAGCGGATACATGTGTATAGGCACGTACCTCACCGGTAAATAAGAACCTATTACCTCTGCCGCAGGAATGCTACTGTCGGTTTATAAAACAACCGAGGGCAATTTGGTACACTGCCGACTGTACAGATAACACAGGAGTTGTTGATTTCGCAAAATTGACACATAGGATGTACGCGTATACACATACGGAATATCATTTTATATTACATGGTAAAGCTCAGGTCAAAAATCGATTTAGCTAAACCACTGACGTCATCATGAAGGATCGCATCCACTTGGAAGAAACTGTGCTAATGTATGTTTACGCTCAGTATACTGGGGCAAGGTTGAACGATACTGGTTTTTTGTGTGTAAAGTAGTCTGGTTGCTATGGAAACATGGTTTATTCTACTTCAGTTTAAAACGGCCCAGTTCTTAAAATTGTAATATCATCGCAGGTTTGTCGATCCGCGACAGGAGATATTCCAATATATGCGGAAGACACGAGCACAACACGCATTGTTTACCTAATGACTGTACTCATACTAAATCGTATACCCTGGTGTTTAGTTGGTGTTGGAAGTTCGGCTAAGTCATTTACACACACAGAACTGGACAGACTTTATTCAAATATACTAACTGTATATACATCTGCAAACATTCTCGTGCTCAAATTAGGGTTTGTACTGGAGCCCAATTCCTTGTTCCAGTGTTAAATTATGCAAATTTCACATTTTTTAAAGGAAAATTTGAATCCGAGCATCACTTGCAATGTATACACTTTACTTTTCCAACATGTTGCATGGTTTAAATGAGTTTAAAAAGTCTTGTTTGAATACGGATATCTCGGGGCATGTAACGACGCTACCCAAATTGGTACGCTACCTGGGTTGGTACACTGCCAGAAAGTGTTTCAAATCGTGTAGTTTAAAATTGAATTTGTGTTTTTAATGAACGGGCAGCATTAGTGAAACAAATATCATAAAAAACAAGAGGTATTCCACATCTGTGATTTGGAATTTCAAATAGCCGTTTTAAATATCATAAAGAAACTGTCGGAATTGTGCCAATTTTAGTAGCGCCACGTTATAAACACAAAGTACTACTTTTTATCAGCACACCTCACTATATTAATGATATTTAAACAGTTTGTTGAAAATCTATTTTTCTTGTGTTTCCTAAAAACTTGCCTACATTACACAGTTGACTTTAAGTTTCACGAAAAATCTGAAATAATATTTAAATTTACCCATATTTCTCCAATATGTGCCATGATATCATAAACAGTTGTGTCCATTTTTTTGCATTGGTGACGTCACAAGGACCGAAGGTAATGGACACCACGCAGAAAGAAACATTTCTACAGTTTCAAGGGACTGTACATCTGAAGCTGAGTTTTTTGTTGTTTGATAAGCAAATATAAACTCACTGAATGAGTAAAACTTCAAATAAATAACTCAACGAATCACATTTGAACAAATAATAAAATTAGTCCCCAATACCTTAAATTACGACAAGGCACAATTTTCCAGGCAGTTTATATGTGATATTGTTAGACGGCAACGGACTACATCAGACGTCTGTCAACATGTCTCCTGTCAGGTAGTAGGGTCAGGGACCAGATGATTTGTCACAGTTGGTGTTTTTGGATCTATCATGATGCATAGATTGATGTATATGTACATGTAACTGTTCTGTTTCACTGTGTCTTGAA
>NW_018484487.1:0-3280 GCF_002113885.1 Mizuhopecten yessoensis
CTGTTTCTCCTCTGCCTCAGACTCCTAGTTACAGTATACATACAGTCTGATTAGTAAACAGTCCCTGCTCTACTTGTTTCTCCTCTGCCTCGAACTCCTAGGTACAGTATACATACAGTCTGATTAGTAAACAGTCCCTTCTCATCCCCTTCCTACTCAGCCTCAGACTCCTAGGTACTTTATATATAAAATCTACTGTCTCAGTAATGCAGATTTGTCTGTTGTCTTATTAGACTCCTATTATAATACAGCTGATTGTATTTATAGTGAATCTTTTTAAAAGTATTACGTGAACCTCACTGTTAAAAACCAATTTTCTTTCAATTTCAATATAACAAAATATATATATATCAATTTCAATATGACAAATTTAAACATAGACATGAACAAAATGCATTCCCAGTGCTGAGAACAATTACATAAATAGTAATGATTTGAAGTGAAAAATCAGTTTCATTGGAAATGTACAAACGTTTTTTTGTGTGAATGTTATGAGTTTTTCACTTCAGAGCAAGTGGTAGTGTTTAACATCGGATACGTGCCGTCCAAGTACTACGAGGTGTTTGGTAATAAGGACTATGAAGGATTTGTACATGAAACATTCCTCGCCTTGCTGTTGATCATCTCAGAATCATTGGTAAGTTGATACAGTTTATTTGTCATGTTTCTGTAAATGTAATGGGCCTATATTACATACATGTACATGTGGAGGTATATTAAGATAACTCGGAGATTTCCTATAATGATAGTACATCCGGATAGATGAATTGTATAACTGTTTTTGTTTCAGATAAAGAGTACTATAACCTTTGTTGGGTCCATTTTATACATCCTTTTGCGAGGTTTGCTTACCAAGAGGATACATCAGAAGTACTTTAAAGATTATTTGTACTATAAAATCAATGTTCTCAGCTCTACAGACAATCCGTAAGTTTTTAAGGTTTCTCATATACTTTGTCAGCTTTATCAATTTTTTGAGCATAATTGGTGACAAAATCAGAGTCGTGATTTAGTAAATATTGAAATAAGATTTCTTTTCAACTTCATGTAACATTTCAACCAAAATGCAGCGAAGTTCTATGTGATATATGGCATTAAATGTCTTTACTGTTGAGGATCAATGTCTATCATAGAATGTTATTTATCAAATTTGTAAATATCCCTCATAATCATATTTTTTCTGTTCACCTTTAAATAAAGGGGAATTCATTACTGCAAAAGAGACTAACCAAATTTCTTCTCTTACAAAATACTTTAATTCAATGGAAATATGGGAGAAATTTCACTGAAGGAAATGTTTAGATGTTTATTTTATACAGTCTCTGGCCAATGTAGACAACTTTACATTCCTATATTATGGTTGACAGATGGGCTACCTTTTTCTGTTACCTCATTCCTAGTTCAAATATGAAACAAGAATGTGGTTACTTATTCCCAATTCAACTGTTATGATTAAATGAAAACCAAAATTTCCAATCTCAACTGACAACTGACAACTGACATCTGAGGTCTTGTGGTCAAAGGTCACAGGTAAATTTTGTTACTGAAATCGCTAAATATTTCAGAAACGGTAGGTATTTTGTATACATGTACAATGTATGCATTGAAATATTGTAGGCTTAAATGAAAGCTACTCTAATGACAAACGTCCAAGGTCTTGGGGGCCAAAGGTCAAAGATGAATTACGTTACTGAAATGGCTAATTATCTTGTAAACAGTAGGTATTTTTTATGTACACACATTGGAATATTGAAGGCATTAATGCAATCAACTCTACTGACACCTTCCAAGGTCATGGGGTCAGAAGTCAAAGGTCACAGATGAATTACGTTACTGAAATGGCTAATTGTCTCGTAATTGGTAGGTATTTTGTATGTACATGTACATGGAATATTGTAGGCATTAATGCAAGCTACTCTACTGACAGACTCCCAAGATCATGGGGTCAGGGGTCAAAGGTCACAGATAAATCACATTATGAAATGGCTAATTATCTCAGAAACAGTAGGTATTTTGTAAACACATATTGGAATATTTTAGGTATTAATGCAAGCTACTATACTCTTAGGGCAACTTCCGAGGTCATGAGGTCAAAGGTTACAGATGCATTATGT
Source organism: Mizuhopecten yessoensis (assembly GCF_002113885.1). NCBI lineage: Eukaryota > Metazoa > Mollusca > Bivalvia > Pectinida > Pectinidae > Mizuhopecten > Mizuhopecten yessoensis. Next base: position 2,115 of record NW_018484487.1, read on the forward strand.
TACTGAAATGGCTAATTATCTCAGAAATGGTAGGTATTTTGTATGCACATACCTTGGAGTATATGTGTAGCATGGATGCAAGCTACATTGTGACAAAATTCTAAGGTCATGGGGTCAAAGGTCACAGTAGAGATCCATACCGGTATAAAAAAATATGTTTAAAACTTTGATATTCATGACAGTCAGTCCATTTTGTTGTAAAAACTTGTAATCTTAGAAGTATTTTCACATTTTATATATATTGCGTGTTACATATCCAGGTCACATAATGAACCATGTTTTATCTTTTTCAGTGACCAGCGTATTACTCAGGATGTTGAGCGACTTTGTTTTTACTTCAGTGAAATATTGTCACCTCTAGTTATCTCCCCTTTCACAATAGGGTATTATATCTATCAATGTATACAAAAGTAAGTATTCATCATTTTAAGAGCAACATATGTTATGTAGTGAATGAACAAAACTGCTGAAATAATTAAAACACCTATATAATAGGTACTGTGCTTATGCATTTTTATCTGTAAGAAACACTACACAGTACTGAGGTCAGTCACATGTGTTTGAAAATATCACAACAAAAGTTGAAGCAAATAAATCTTCTTTATTGAATTTCATATGCATTGCCAGACTAGAGAATTACTATTTATCAATATTTATCAATATCACCAGAAAGTTTAGATAATATGTACAGCTGTGTGATGTTTCAATGATTTAAGTGTTTAACTTGTTTCCATTAGAACAAGATATTTAGATCCTGTGAACAGTTGTGTGATATTTTAATCATTAAAATATTTTAACTTGTTTCCATTAGAACAGGATACTTAGGTCCAGTGGGAGTCCTAGGCTTCTTCCTGGTAGGAACAGTGTTCAACAAGTTGTTAATGTCCCCAGTTGTTGACTATGTATTTAGGAGGGAGAAGATGGAGGGCAATTTTAGGTAAGTAATATGTCTCACATGATGTTTCATTCAATACGTCACATGATGTATTAAAGAGTGTGTCACTTGTTGTAACAGCTGTTATCAGATGTGTCACATGTTGTGTTATTCAATATGCCACATGATGTAGACACTAAACAGTGATTCACATGATGTACTGTCACATGATATGTCAGATGGAGTGTCACATGAGGTATGAGTGTGTCACATGATGTATCAGATGTAGTGT
>NW_018484488.1:0-3281 GCF_002113885.1 Mizuhopecten yessoensis
ATCAAAGCCAAGGGATGTATCACAAAGTATTAGGTAAGTTTAAGTCATGACACTTTCGTAGCAAATGACGTTTAATTTCTGCGGTGTCAAGCTCACAAAAATGGCAGCCATCTTGGATTTATCTTCACCGAGTTAGCTCATGCAGTAGCTATGGTTATCAAATTGTTTCTGTTATAAGCTATCATTATCAAAATATGTCGATAGCTCTACCTTACCATCATTGTTAGCGTTCAGGTCAAATCGTTTCCCACATCCTTTGTTGTAGCATTGAACTAATCCGTCTGCTGCCATGTTTACTCCACATGTAAGCCTAGATATGCACAGGAAATTTCCAGAAATTATTTCTGACAACACTAACCGTTTCCGCCTTCAACAAAGGAGAGTTCGGCAATTACGGAAGTACTAGGCCGTGGTATAATTAGGTCTTTCGAGCTTCTGAACTCGGTACCTTTTTTCCGGAAATAAAGCGTTTAAAAAAAATCTATAATGAAATAAAGATAAATTATATCCGAGTCCGACATACAGTCCATTTCATTCTAGTGACACCTACCTAAGTTAGCCTTCAAACTGACGACCTTTATGGTACAATAAGTTAAAACAAACAAACTAAAAAGTCTGAATATAATCAAAAGTTTATAGATGAAGAAGACTTCTACGATAGATATATCTATAATAATCGCATTCAACAGGTTGAAGATAATGTTATTTGAGATCGATGCATAATGAGAGAGAAGAAAGATAAATACAATAATATTAATAGCCTTTTTTTTTATTAACATCTGATTTTAATGAGATTGAAAAATATATAGAGTCTAATTACAGATTTATGCTAGCTTTGTAATGGCGGATTTGAAGGCCGTCAATTTTTCAAGTTCAGGGATATCTGGGGGCAGTCAGTTCCAGTCAGATATTGTTCTTGGACATGCATGATGGTACTTGAAAGGAATAAGCATGGGCCTTAATTATATATATATAATTCCGGGTGAGATTTGAAGGAGCAACTAAAATGTCATTGGATATGGCAATTTGAACGACATCATGGCAATGTAAGATAGCAAAACACGATCATGATAGCATGAACGACATCATGGAAATGTATGATAGCAAATAACAAGTAGATTCAGTAATTTTAGACTTTAGTAAAGCGTTTGACACGGTACAACACAGAAAACTGTTACATAAACTCAAAAAGTATGGAATTGAAAGACTTGTTTTAAACTGGATTTCGTCGTTCCTAAAGGATCGTTACCAGAGAGTTATTGTCGAAGGTGAAGCATCATCCACCTGTAAAGTTGACTCTGGAGTCCCACAGGGTACTGTGTTGGGCCCGATACTTTTTTGTGTCATATCAATGATTTACCACCTTGTGTCACATCACAAGTTCGTATACTCGCGGACGACTGTCTGCTTTATCGCCAAATTGGAAACTATCAAGATCACTTATCACTACAGAAGGATTTGAAATCACTTCAAACCGGGGCAGACAATTTGGGAATGAAATTTAACGCAACAAAATGCTTCCTGATGTCAATCCATCGTAGTAAGAAACCACCAGTTTTTAACTATACATTAGATAATCATATACTAAAACAAGTACAAGACAACCCCTACCTCGGTGTACAGATCAGCGAAGATCTCAAATGGTCAACATATATCAACAAAACATGTAATCGAGCTAGTAGTATTTTAGGATTTATTCGTTGAAACTTAAGACACAGCCGTAAAGAATTCAAGGAAAAAGCATATGTATCACTAGTAAGTTTGGGACCCGCACCCCCAAAAGGATGTAGATAAAATTGAAGCAGTGCAACGTCGTGCCGCTCAGTTTGTGTGTAATGATTATTCGTCGAAAAGTATTGTCAATAAAATGTCAACCACTTGTTGACCGTCGTAGAGAATCATCCATAACCTGTGGCCGTCCCCGCCGACACCTTATGGGAACCAAATAAATTTCAACGTCATTCAAACACAAAATTAGTAAAATTAGTACTCTGTAACACTGATATCTATACATTTTCATTTGTACCGCACACTATCCGGGATTGGAATTTATTACCAGACTCAGTGGTTAACTGTGAAACGAACGATAGTTTCAAGAGTACCCTAACACTGTTTTGGAAATGAGATGAGGTCTTCAGCGCACACCCCTCCAACCCGCGATAAGCAGTGCTCAGTAGTGAGTTAATTTCGTGAGAAAATTACAGATACAGATGCAGATTGTGTGCAATCTTAGGGAAGGTACAAAGGCCCATATCCTTACGTCGTCTTTCTAGAGAGGGCCAGTCCAGCTTGCTCAGCATGTCACCGACACTGGACATATTCCGGTGCCTATTTGTAACATACCGATCAGCTCTACGTTGCACCATTTCTATTTGTTGGAAGTCAGTCTTTGTATAAGGGTCCAATACAGTGCATGCATATTCAAAAGATGGTCTGACAAGGGCCTTGTACATTGTATGTATGTTCTTTGACGTGTGTAGAACCTATTTTTTAGGTTTCTGCGGAGGAAGCCTAAGGTGGAACTAGCCTTCGCACTAACTTTATTTTTATGAGCATCCCATTTTACGCTTGATTGGATGTTAAGGCCTTTTTAAGTGTTGACATCATCTACATGTTGGAGCGGAGGTATAATACAATTTGACAGGGTACTTATTTCTAGTGATTGACCTTGCATTACACTTGTCAGGATGAAATGACAATTTCCAGTTCCTCTCCCACTGTGCCAGAAGGTCACCTGGCACAGCCTGAACCCTTAATATTTGACTGCCAGGTAGGCAATGTTGTCATCCGCAAATATGAGGACAGTTGCATCTAGGCCCACCGGCATGTAATTGATATAGAACAGGAATAATGTCGGGCCGATGACCGAGCCCTGAGGGACCCCAGGCCTGATGTTACTGACATTAGCATGTTCCATACATTTTCTACATATAGACGTCAAAGAAATTGGTCTATGGTTTTCTGGGATAAATTTTGGACCCCTTTTATATATGTTTTAGATATTATGGGCTGTATTCCAGTCAGTTGATTTTAATGACTGTTGAAGGATTAAAGTGCGAATTGGTGCGATGTCATTAGCCAGTTCCTTCAAGAATTAATGTTTGAGATTGTCAGGACCAGCAGCTTTTTTTGGGATTGAGATTTTCTAATAATTTGTTAACACCCTCTACTGTAATGGTAAAATCGGGCATAACTTGATGATGTGGTATTGCCGATATGTTGCATCTTTGTTCAAATTGAGTAGCAGTAAGCTTCTCTGATGTAAAGAAGACAGACTGAAG
>NW_018484489.1:0-3281 GCF_002113885.1 Mizuhopecten yessoensis
GATGCTAATACAGATATAAGAGCTGGAAAAATAACCATTCCACTTTTCTATCTTTCAAACATTGAAATTATTGCCAGAAAACTGCGGAACCTGTATATGACGCGTGTGTATAAAGAGTTATCTTTCTTGTCCCGTCAACACCCTTGAAAACTACATGTTACTGAATAAATTCACTTCAGTTTCACACGAAACAATCCCTTTTAGTTTGCTAAATTATTTTAACAAATAATTGGTGTGATCAGTGTATCAGTGTATGGTGTGTTGATAGAGTATCGTATCTTGTCCTAAAGAGTATTATCTCTGGCCATCTCGCAGATACTGGTTTTTTTTCTCAATAGTCGTCTCCATTACTCCATTAGTTCGGCCCCCTTGTCCTAAATCATATTGTTTTCAATACTTGATATTATTGAACCTAATCCCCGAGAGTACTGGTTCATTGATTGATTGATTGATTGATTGATTGATTGTGTTGTTTAACGTCTGATTCACTATCGAGTAGTTCGGTTATATCCGGTAGACGAACTGTTGCAAGTCTACGATGACGATTAACCAAACTACTCGGTAGTGAAACAAACAACATTATCTAGTCCTCAATAATCGACTCTGATCCTCGATGGTATTTAATCATTAGTATTGTATCTCAACCTCCATAGCAAATATATTTAACTTAAAATCATTAGAAGAAACAATATACAATGAGGAAGAGTAAATGTCTTCGGTTGCTATGTGAAATTTGTTCCTACTTACCGTACTTCCGGGTCAGCTACTGAAGCTGGTGAACCCGCTGATTTTGTCCGGACATGGTATGTTGTCTTTATCTGTATAGTCGTCCTTATTCATTGCATAGTTTTCAAACACAATTTCACTTTAATAATACCGTTTAAGTTGATGTCCCTGTTGTTCGTCAAATAGAGATATAGTTAGGTTTATCTGCCGAGGGGGGCGGGGATGTTTCGTTCAAGAGATCAACAACTTACAGTATCTTACTATATATATATATATATATGATTGGATATGTGTAGTTAGGTAGGTAGATACTGTAAGTAATTATTTTTAATTCCAGTATGATATCAGAAAACATCGCATCGATAACTATTACAAACCTGGTATTTGTCACAGTTTAAAGATACATGCACTAGTATCACTTTTGGCTTCGACCAATCAGAACGGTTATTTATATTCACTGCATTCAACACCACAGATGCAGATGAAGCAACAGTAGTATAATAGTTGTAGTGCCACCTTGACAGCGATATTTACTAATTTTACAAATGATACGAATTTTGAAGGCATTTTTTTGACCAGATGAGAGCAGAAGTATAGAATTGCATTGAGTGCGGTCTAACGGTGTAAGAATATGGAATACATGCAAAAATTACAGATTTTCCTATCCAATACCATACATATTTCAATCGAATGTCAGATGTACCGATATGTTCCACTCGCGATTCGTACTCATGAAAGATACCGTCATTCTGGCACACGCGTGAAAATATCGGCATTCTGCCATACTCGTGAAAATTGTGTTGTGGTATTCAATTCTTTACCGAATTTGTGACCCTTTCGATCAATCTACGATTTGGATGTTGGCTTTGATGCTTTGAATAACTGTTCTCCCTATTTTCAAACTTACCGCCACATGTACAATTTGTATCACCAAATATCAAAGGAAATCTAGAACATATAAAAACTTGTGACGTATTTGATGTTATGCTCTTTGATAAATGTATACTCTGACAAGTAATATCTTGAGGTTTCGTTGCAATATCTACATTTATATCATGCGAAGTATAAGTAAGAATAAACGCCTGTTTCAGCATTGAATATGTACCTGCTCCCATGGGAGTTAGTGGTATTCAGGTCGGCCCAAGGTCCAGGGGAACTCAACCTCCTGGGAACTCAGACGCTCTGGTGTTTGGTAGATTGCTAACTTGCTCATGAACTGCCGAAGGAGTCATGAGGACTTTAGGTTGTCTTAAAGTGCCTGTCACCTGTCTGCCATTCACGGTATTCCCGTAGTATGGGTGTCTGTTTCCATACGTAACGCAGAATACCTTCAGTTTAATGGATAGGTCAAATTTCTTTATTTCGGTAATGATGACAAATTACTAAGATAAACATATATTCCCACCTTAAAGTGCACGAACTACACACGTACACCTGACAAGCACCGGCTGTACTGAACGTGTTAAAACATCAGACACGGACCTTTGTCTTAGACGCAATCCGCCATTGTTTCCATGCTGCTCGCGTTGCCCGTTAGCAGTTTACGATTTACTGTCACGTGACCCTGTGTTTGGGGACTAAGAGATGACAGAGTGATTTCAGGTAAGTGATACACCAGTTACCGGCCTCGATTACGTAACTGTGTCTGTTTGAAAAATCCAATACCATTATGCAAAGTATATGATACATGCCGATACCATGCTTTTAGGTCTTTGATGTGAAGAGGTCTCCTAGGAGAGTGGATCGAACGCACCCGGCGTTTTTGTTCCGAGGTTGTAACTTCCGCAAAGGTGAGCAATGACGGCTTGGCACACGGACCTACAGTGTCGAAAATACAACTATGTGAAAACACGGAGATTAAAAACACAAACCCGAGAAGCTGTGTAGAGAACATCTAAACGCCAGCTATTTAGTGGCAAAGTTACGTACAATGCATATTTGGCATTGTACGTCGAGGAATGTTTAATCCGACACACTATTCCAGATTATGATGTACTTTAGTGTGGTAAGGAACAGCCCCCTACAAGCACATCGTTTTAGGGTGACTAACCGCGGATTATATAATCAACCCTCCTCTAGAATCACACGGTATCGTCTTTGTATGCATGCGTTGAATTTCATGGTAAGCGGTGTTCTTGTCTAATAGACTTTCATCTAAATCGGTGACAGACAGGGAGCGATCGCCAGGTAGCCGACATATTAACCGATTTCTGCATTTGTGCATTATAATTTACAATTGTATTTCATTGAAAGACAATACAATTAGTTTACACACATTTGCGTCACGAATAAAGATACCTGCAATTGGGCACATGGCACGTTTATCAACATACCGAATACTGATTCTAGCTGAGACGTCAGTACCCTGTATGTAACGTCAATACGCCATCATCATATTCGAACGTCTATTATAAATAAATGTTCATGCAATCATGACCGTTTTGAAGGCCAGTCGAACAACAACATGACTCAGGGGTCGTGACCTTATTAGAACTGACATGACCTATGTGTAGGACTGACGTATCACGGGGACGTTACTATTGTGTAGGATAGAC
>NW_018484490.1:0-3285 GCF_002113885.1 Mizuhopecten yessoensis
AGGGGGTCTAGACAAGGAGAGAGGAACGATACTGTCAGGGCCAGAAATACGGTACACTGTCCGCCTAGCCCTTCATCAACCTCTCAATACCCGGGACTATACCTGGCCACATGCACTCAGTAATTGTGACGTGTCCAATCTTCTGTCTTGTAGCCTTCATCATTTTGAGATAAATAGAAAACCAATCTTCACGAATGTTAGTTTACTATCCTGATCTCGTCTTAATAGAATCCAGCAAATATAAATTGAAAATAGATTGAAGGATCATGTGTCCCACAGTTGTGCATGCCTTAAAGATGAAAAGCACCCATTTAGGATAAATCTACCTTTGAATCTGTGATTTAGTTGTCTAGCATTGCCCGATTACGATTACAACTGTACATGACATCACGCCTCATCAATGCAGATGACATACATTTGAAGCAGAGCAACAATCAAACTATCAGTTCCATCAGGTCATGGAACTTTCAACAACTCTATCTAAATAAGGAGGGTAAATAACTATAAATTCAAGTGCAATAAATGTTACATCTTTGCGTAGGAACCTGATCAGTTGACAATATTATATCAATTTCAAAATGTTTTCATAAATTATTATTTTCCATTCCCTTTATTTTATTATATTACTATGGGGTTGGTTTATTCTAGTTGTTAAACACAAGCAATTTGTGGAATAAATATCCTTTGCTGTGCTTTGCTCTTATAAGTAGTTCATCAATATCGTTTTCAGGAATAGCAATAGATGGAAAGATGAAACAAGAGGCCTAATGGGTCTGAGCATTGCCATTATGTAAGGACATCCGCAAGTTTGGCTTCATCCCATTAATAATTTTCAGGAATAGCAATAGATGGAAAGATGAAACAAGAGGCCAAATGGGTCTGAGCATTGCCATTATGTAAGGACATCCCCAAGTTTGGCTGCATCTCATTAATAACTGTCATGAATATCAACAGATGGACAGATGAAAGAACTGAAAAAAATAACCATTTTTCAGAAAAGTAGAGGACAAATCTTGAAATCAAAATATGTGTATGAGAATGAAAATAGACACATTTTAAGATGAAATGAGTAAGTACCTTTACAGCGGCTTCCGTTCTTACAAGTCTTGCCATGCATACATCGATCCAGGGTCTGTTCATACATCTCCGTCCAGGCCGTCTCTATAACATATGGTTTTAAGATAATGGAATAAGAGTGGGCCTAGTATTCAAATATCTCAAAAGTAGTCAATATTTACCAACCTGAAGAAAAAGTTTATAAATCTCATAAGTACTTGTTCAGATACGTTTGAAGACACTGTGCATGGCATTGCATTATATCAAGAAATTTTCACTGCAGTTTCACTTTCGCCATTTGTACCCTCTCTGATGAAGGCTAATTTATCATTATCACAATTTAGTAAATAACAAAATGAATATAGTAATCAAAAGTAAACGCCAAAATTAACACTGGGCGGGTGAGGATTTTACCTGTGTACGGTAAATGTGACTGGGATAAGTTTTCACGATATATGGTATATTTGATTTTTTTTTAATTATTTATTTTGTTTGTGAAGTGAAATGGTTGCTAGTAAGATTTTTAAGCTGAATAATGAGGATTTACAGTAGATCATTCTTTATTCATCTGAAGTTGGTTTCTGTATTGTTTTTCATATAACGACGGTATGCCTTTTTCTGTTATTTTACAGAAAACCATAACTTTGCCTGTGAACCTGCCCACGCCTCAGCTGTCACCATAGATACGGTTCTCACACTCGGACTTATCCTGCTTCTCATTCCCCTCATCTTGTGAGGAGATGACACCACGACATCAGAAGCAGAAGAGATGTGAACCATCGGGGGGGAATAACTCCACGAAAACCATTCCCATGTTTTGCGAAGAAACAACGAAATTTCAACACCCTACGTATCACATGCTCCAGACATGAACAAACATCGAACTCCCTGGGCAAAAGGTATCAGTGCAGAAAACAAGAGAATCATGGGATAGGTCCCAGAGGTCAAAGGTCAATATTTGAATGATAGGAATTACAGTGGGCTATACAATCAGTTAGAATGCCAGTACTGAACTGGACAGAGGGAGAATTTTGAATGCTGGACACACTCAGAATAACGGCAGTTAAAGACCAGTAAGTCTGCAGTTCTAGATATAGCCGAACAATAATATGAAGTCAGACCGAAGGAGACAGCGGAAAACTGAATTCTTCAACATCAGCTTAGGGCCTATTTCTTTAAGGAAATAATGCTTTAAAATCAAAATTGTCATCAAAATGAATAAAAAATACCCATGATAATTATATTCTAATCAATATTTATACATCTGTTAAAAATTTACAATGAAAAACTGCCTCCAGACATAATTAATATAATCAAATATCATGGCGTTAACATCACCAGTGTATCTTTGATACAAAATGTTGTGTATGCAAGTTACAATGAAACGTTTATTGTGAATGTCATATATATATAACAGTGATATTTACTAGGCATTTCATGGTGTGTACGAGACTGAAATGTTGTATTCCAATTGTTGGTGTGTTCACTTTGTTAGTGTTTTACATTGTTGGTATATTTACATTGTTGTTGCAGTTTTATCCTTTGTTTGTTTGTTTATTGTTGACCTTTGAACTTTTTACGTTGGAAGTATATATAGCCGACACATGATTTTGTGTACCACACAGATGATTGTTCTGTAAGCTGTAATCATGTAAAACAAAACACTGTTTTTATATATAGCTGGTACGTTTCCCACAAAACCAAAGGCCTAGCTGAGATATGACACAGGCGATCGGTTGGTATGTATGATCCCACGAATAGTACATGTGTGTAATATTTGTAGGTGATTCCTGTAAATATTTCTGTTTTAACACGACAGTTTGCCAAAACTATCCAACTTTGTATCTGTTAGGTAGTGTTTTTTTATATAAATAATTACAAAATGGATCATTTAGCTTCAAATACAACCAACACTTAGTAGAAAACTTTTATCAGAATTCAAAAGAAGATGAAGACACATGAGGACTGAAACCTGTAAACTAGACTGATATTGCTGAGACTCCCATCTCAACGATGTCTGTCCATCTCTTCTTTTGAATTTTAAATACTCTTATGGCCAAACTAGTGAATTCCGTTTAGGAGTCTATCAAGTGGGGTATGCAGAACTTCACTGAACATGCCACTAGCAGACATCGGATCCCATTTTCCCTTGTATTAACTCATTCACCCCTGAAATTCAATAACGAACTATTCCAACCTTTGGATTGGAGGAGTTCAAATGTGTCTTCA
>NW_018484491.1:0-3285 GCF_002113885.1 Mizuhopecten yessoensis
TGAACTCTTCCAATTCAAAGGTTGGCATAGTTCATTATGAAATTTAAGGGGTGAGTGAGTTAAAGCCTGTTTCTGTTAGAACTGAGCTTGTTTGTTTGTTTGACTAGTTTTAAGTCCGCTTCACTACTGAGTAGTTCAGTTATTAAGCAGTTGACTATATACATCTAAACCTGACTGGGTTCCTTTTATATAGACCCTCATAAAAGTCATCCCCTAAGGATTATCAGGTTCAACATTAAATAAATATACAATGATGAACTTTTTAAACTGAACTTTAAATTTATCTACAAACAAAAGTTTAAAAGAGACCAAAGATTTATAAACTAATTATGAAAGGTGACATTCTCTTCGCTATAATGATATAATTATGATCCCCTGCTTGACAGAGTTTGTGGGAGATGTACTTGTGGCTTCAACTTGTCCTTTTGTTTGTCCCTCCATCTCTCCATTCACAATTGTTTCCAGAGAATATCTCAACGATTGTTACAGATTTTATCTTCAGACTTCCCACTTGTCTTTTTGTGCTTTTGTTTTTGTTTCTGATATCAAGAAATTTCATGTTTTCCTTGAAATAGTAGAGCACATTATTGTTTCAGGAGCATATCTCAAAAATTGGTATATATATATGATCTTCAAACTTCACACAGAAGACAATTGCATTCTAGAAGGATGTTTAAGGGTAATTTCACCTTTCTGATTTCAATTTTGTTTGAGTTGCCATGGAAATAATGCTTAAAATATGTACATATTTGCATTTCTGTAGGATATCTCAAACGCTGTTACAGATTTGATGTTCAAACTTGTAGCAAAAGTCATCCCAATGCAGAGGGATTCCTTTTGCTTTTTAAAATTTTCTAAATTCGTTACTAAGTCACCTGAGACAAACTCACATGTGATCTATTGGGATCTCTTTTTATCCATTGTCTAAGATGCATCATCTTTCTGTAATCAATTCACATTTTTCAACTTCTCAAAAACTGCTAGTAATACATTTACTTCAATTCAAACATGATGTTTCACATTCTATGTAATATCAAAACAAGTTTCATCATTAAATGTTAAATAGCAGAACAAATTACCTAAGCTGACAAACATTGAATGATCACTGTGTTTATAAGATTTGTTTTAATCAAACCGTGGCGATTACTTCTTCAACCGCTATACATCTGTTCAGCCAGTTGAAGTATAACATCAAAGGACACAATCTTTCAATGTGTCTTTTAGTTAAAGTATATGTTTTCTAATTAATCTCGCCAAACAAGAATTATTTCTGTTATAATTAAGTCCAAGTTGTGGCCGGGATAGCCGATCGTGATAAATTTCGCCAATCATTTTGTCATATTTCATGGCTGTTACTGATGAGAAGCTGGTCTTCGGTGATTAACTGGCCAATTCTACATCAGACATGAACAGCGCCCTCTATTGGCCCGATCTTAACGACACGAACAGCACCATGCGTTAATGACTATATCATTTCTTGGTTGTGTTTTGAATCTGAAATCGGCCCAATCCACTCGACTGTGTATTGATTGTCTGGAACAGACAGAGCTATGAAAACCATCTGAATATGATTCTGCTATCGCGATGTACAAATGCATAAAGTATTTTTTTAAAGCTTTATCATTGAGCTAGGTTCCTGGGTACAATGATTCTAAAGAGCAGGGAATTAATGATGGTGATTTTTTGAATTCATTGTTAGATGTTTCAGTGACTACCAGAATGGATTGTGTTTACATTTCATCTTTATTGTAATTTCAAGCGTTATCTTGAATGGGTCTCTACTCCTATTTCCTCGTCCGGCTGCATGCCATGATTTGTATAAGGCCTATTGTCATTGGATGTAAGACCCTTTTATTGGGAAAAAAAAGCAGAATAACTTTTTACGATCAGTTGGTCCGTGACTTCAGCCCTAAAAGTACCCACCTTCGGGACTGTGGTCTTTGTTTTTACCTCATGCGGAAAAAACAATAAGCTTTTTCACTTACAAGGGATTTCTGGCTGGGATGGAGCACTTGAGTCGGAGTAAATGAGATTTACATTGCAGAGGTAGAACGTCTGTGATTAAAATGGATTGCTAGTCTTGTAGTATTCCCCACAGGTTAAGCCTTCCCCCATGTCTGTCCAACATTCGACAAATGATCTGGGCAAGACTGTTTGAACTGTCAGAGGCATCTCGCAAAGCAAACATCAACTTATTCAATTATGTTTGATGAAATTTGTGCAATTTTTCCTCTGTCAATACACAGTAATTCAGTTCTGTTTGAAGAGGTAAATTTGGACCCATACCATAATTAACCTCCGCGGGTGGAGAGTTCCACACAAGATCCTTCCATCAGACTGAGATGGGGTCAAAGAGGGTCATTGTTATTTGCATGTTTCTCTTATCAAGCTGGCTTTAAGTGGTAATGAATCTGAAAATATTATGTGTCTAATCAGGCGCTGTAATATGTGATAGACGATCTGTTTATTTTGGCCAAAATGATGAATCTAGGTCCTGATCAGAAGATAAACCTTAGTCAATATCTCCATCATGACAAAATCCATATCAATGCCCCCATACAAATAGTTCAACAAATATTAGATGATGTTTTTAAGATATAAAATAGTCAAGTCATCATTTCTGATTCCTTTCTATTTGTTGTTTATTTGTTTAATTGATAAGAGACTGCAACGGTGCTATAAATTTACTAGAAACTGAGAGAAATGCACAGCTGGAGTGGGATTCGAACTTGGGACCTTCCAAAATCTGACATTTACCATATTGAGCTATCTGGTCACCGACAATTGACCCAGTCCAGTTCCGCTACTTTCCTCCATTTTTCTAAGTCTTCACCCCCGAAGACACAACTATTTACAACCCAGGTTCGGGCATTCTCTTGCCAAGCAATCATCCGGTACTTGAAAAAAGTGTTGGCAAGCTCGCCAATTTTAAAATAGGTGATAGAAAATGCCCGTCCAGACCGAGATTCGAACCTTGGACCCTCTGAGCTTTACCATCGACAGTCTAGCCAATTGAGCTATCAATCCAGTCCAGCTCTGTTAAATTACTATATGTTTATTTGAAACTGTAATGATACTGTATTATCGTTGGCAACCAGGAAGCTCAATTGGTAGAACATCCTTCTAGAGTTTGGAGGGTCCAGGGTTCGAATCCCGGTCTGACTGTTGCATTTCTCTTTCTCCTGTTAAAAAATTGGCGAGCTTGCCAACCTTTGTTTCAAACACTGGGTGAATGATCAAGATATCTGAACCCGAGTTATAAATAGTTGTGTCTTTGGCAGCAAA
>NW_018484492.1:0-3286 GCF_002113885.1 Mizuhopecten yessoensis
TTTCGGGAAAACCTGATTGCCTGCTGTACTGTTAAATAGTAGTTAAGTATAATAATTATAGGTATTAAACTGTTGACAACCAGTCCCCATTCTAGCGCTATTTACAATTTATTTGTAGTTTGCCGTTCACTTGTGATGCAACCATTTGTATTCCAGGATTGTGTACCTTTGTAAGGAAAGAAGTCAACAAACAGTCTATAATACGCACATTGGCTTGTTTTAGTTATCTAGACGGTTGTAAATTACATGCATGTTTTGCGCAAGTGCAGTGTATGTAAGCTATCGACAAAATACGTTGAACGTAAACACTATTAATTACGCTCCACAGACCATTCTAGCGATAGCTTAATACTCTGGGGTCAGGGTTCGAATCCCAGTCTAGCCCCGTAGAAGTTGTACACCCAGAACACAGTTGTTTATTTATATATTGTTTATTTCATCTTTTATTATTTCCCACCAAAGGCTTTTCAGAAGTGATTTATCTAAGCTTCATTCATGTTGGAAGAATCAGTTTTCAATGCGTTGCTAAACTTTTGCCACCAGCACGGGGACCCGTAAGCCGAAAGGATTTCTTTGTTGTTATTAGCAATGGGTTATCGGTCATATTTCATTAAAGTGTTTGTCGGAATAATATATTCTAAAATGATTCGTTCAGAATTGGTTGATGTATTCAAAATTATAAACACTGTGTGTTAATTGCTTCTCTTATTGTGTTCCAACGGATGGTTCGATTCGTGTGTCAATTTACCAGCACATCCTTTTATTTATTGGTGTGATAGTCTCTATCTTCGCCATCATCAGCGGCAAATAATCTTGTATCCCATGCGTCGATCTCCTCTACGCGTGGAGAAAATTGCAATCGTGACCCTCAAGATTTTCCAAGCTCACTTCACTCTAGAATAATATGGTTTTACATCTTCACATGGATGTGCCTGTCGCTAGCTAATGTTACCTAGATTGCATAACCTATTTCCAATCCAGATGAAACTGTCGGGCAAATTGAGAAAAATGTTCCGATCTTTATTAACGGTAAAGTAACTCAGTGGTATAAACCGTGAAATATTCAATATATATGCAAATGAGAGGGCAATACTTGATTATATGAAATAAGGCTACTTGAAAGAGCCTGAAGCAGAAAATCGCAGAGTTGATTAAAACGTTATGTTTTGATATCCCTCAGTGACCAACCCTCATCGCCGCTACGAGCCACTCCTTCGATTAACTCATTTATAACCAAGAAACGTAACCATGCCTCATTTTAACAAAACTGTACATACATTCTTAGCAGAACGCAAAGACAAACGGGTTAATGAGTAACTATTACGTATCCTTGGTCATATAAGAATCTTCATAAGATAAGTAAAATATTGTCTCAGTCGAGATTTCTATCAAATGGAATCAATTAAAAAAAATATGAATATGATAATTTCATTTTCAAAACATGCGATACAGTTATAAAAAGCAATATACGTTTTTGATTAAATCAACATAAGTAAGGCACACCTAGATCGGGGTACATGTACTTTGTGTGCAGGAACGACTGCTTAATCTTACACAGCATTAAATGTTGTTCGAGTGATGATGTGAGCAGGTTTTGTGTTTGCTGTGTGTCGGTTCGTTCGTTCAAATTCCCAGCCATCGATCATGGCGCAGAATGGATTGGTTGATAATAGGAATTACTCAACTGAAGAGCAGTTACCAAATTACTCCGCCATCATCGGCCAGTTGCGTCGGCGTTGTTACCATGTTTTGGTGTGGCCGCGTTGTACGAGTCCTCGTGGTCGATGCATAATAGGGCTACCACATAAAAAATATGTGGGTAAGATGAAGTAAAAACTACAAATAATATGATGTATGACGGAAGTGCAGAAACAGAAAAATATGTTTTTATCTTTTGCTCTATTGAGAATAATTATTTGTCAATGAAAAGTCCTTGCGATCTGTTGGCTTCTTTGTGCTGAAAATAACGGATCTACTTTCAACTGAAGGATTTACTTTGCCTTGACGTGTAGATGGGCCTAGGCTTAAATCTTGACTCTATTGTTTATTATTGTAGAAAATCTCGCTATTTCAAGCAATTAATCTCTAAATTCATGATTTATCGACCACGTCGTTCGTATATACCCTCCTTAGGTTGACATCATGGACACAAGACTCATCTTTATTTCTCAAGTTTAACGTACGACGTGAACAACAGAAAGGCTTCCTTCTTAGCTGTATAATAAGCGGGATGCCTTTGATGTTCCGACCTTGAAGTTTACCTTTCTTGATCATAACATCCCCGTTTCTCAACCTACGGTGTTTACATGTCGGAGTGAATTGGGCTTCGAGAGATTGTATCGATTATCATGACTTTCGTGATAGATGTCGGCTGCTGCAGGATAAAATCACAACTGAGTTTCAAAGATACAAGTTAATGACGACTATGGACAGGTGTTATGGTTGCCCCTCATCATCTCCTCGGGAAATATGCTCTTTGTGTGAAGTAAATGTCGAAAGTTGTGATATGCTCATTAAGGTGGTTTACGGTTTTGGTGTCAGTTTTCGATGTGTGGACATGCCATTACTTGGATTTGGCCGTTATTTACATGTCGGTTGTTGTAGATGAATCAGTAGACGCTTACCTTCCTGGAACACCTGGTCTCAATCTTTTTTGTACCGTTTCAAGAGTCTTGATGCAAATATTTTCTTTGTTTCTATCTTGCCGTATTGTTTTTTTTATTTACAAATAGTGAATTAATGGCGAATTTCCTTGGAACATACAGTGTGTTTTTTAAGATTAAGCAGCAAAATAATAATATCAGACAGTATGACGAAAACCGATTAAAACTAATGAAACTAGAGACATAATAACCACGAAGGAAAGATTTACACGGAGTGGATTGAAATCTTCCTCGTTGTTAATGTGAGTTTCTAGGTTATATTGAAAACGAGGCATGAAGCATTTTTTTTACATTAAAGTGACCCTACGCTGTGAATACGTTTCTTGACGTTGCTTACAGATTTGGTAAAGCACGATTCTTTGTCTCGAGAGAGAGGTAAACACTACCTCAAATTTTTGCGTGCTCCTTTAATGCGGTAATTGATAATGAATTATGGGATGTTTCAGACACCAGCAAGATCGTGATTAAAGATTGACTTTGTCTAGCAGGATAAGGATTGGCCTGAAACGATAGTGAGTTACGAATCCCGACAATGGTCAACACTCAACACCAGACTACCGAACACGTATCAAGGCCACAGACGCTTCCGGTTATAGGAGTAATACTATATCAGCTTGCGAAGG
>NW_018484493.1:0-3287 GCF_002113885.1 Mizuhopecten yessoensis
TTTTTTTTTTTTTAGGACTACATCATGAGAGGGGCCTCTGGATGATTGGATTTTCACAGAAAATGATCTAGTTAGTTGCAATACTGAACTCTTAATATATCGTGCTGTATGATGTCAGATCTTTGTTATTGTTGAACCCAATAAAATTAAACAACTTTTACCATGTTGATTTGTATTTGTAACCTATGCAGATATGAGAAAAGTTTGATACATGAAAACAGTTAATATTTCCTGAAAATAAAACGATGTTAAAATATTTTAAGATCCTTCCAAGTACTTTCCGAGAATAAGCAATAACAAGCTTTAACTGTCAAATCCAAGATGGCCACCTGTCAACCATTTTGTTTATTCCATCAGTCACAAAAGTAAACATGCATTATAAATGACCAAGTTAAATCTACAAAACAAATCCATATCCAAGGAAAAGCTATAACAAACCATATCTCAAAATCCAAGATGGCCACCAGTCGGCCATATTGTTTTAACACAAAAAAGACAAAGGGGAAGCTACATATTACTTTTAAGAAAGATCCCTCCAGTCCTTCATGAGAAATAGCAATAACAAATATGCTGTCAAAATCAGAGATGGCCACCTGTAGGCCATTTTGCTTAACCAGTTAGTCTCAAAAGTAAACATGCAAAATAACAGACTGATGGGAACATACTATCTCCTTTTCAGTCCACCATCATCATCATCGTCGGTGGTCCGACTGCCCTTAAACAATTCTTTTTAACGCTATTACTCTGAAAGTACTGGAGGCATCATTCTCAAATTTCACATGAAGGTTTTCCACGGTCCCTAGATATGCATATAAAGTTTTGGGACTTTTACGTTCGATTAACAGATGGATATGGTAAGGACGTGCCAGGTTTTGGAGGTGGAGGAAAGTCAGAGTTCCTGAATTCAGTCTGTCCTTTGTAGATCAACTTGTGCATCTCTTGAAGGTCGAGTGTTGTGTACTGAATGAAATAGTTTTGTACCCCACTATATACAAAGTGGTCCTTGGCTCATACAGAGCATAACCTTCCTTACTCTTTTAACATATACCAAATTTCTTCTACCCTTGTGACAAGCATTTCATTTGTACACATGTCCACTTTTATGTCATTGCTCTTATATTCATACTTCCTATATTAGTGTAGAATTGTTGGTTTTTGTTCTAGTAGCATTGTCACATGTCAGGTCATATTGCCTCGAATATGATCAAGGTCACTGTTGACAAATTATTTTTGTCTCCAGTTTTCAGTTTAAGTAGCAACGGCTAAACTCCAATTGTGCAAAGACTATTTTATAAGAAATTTCTGTAGGAAAAGTACCCATTTTTCATGATCGCAAGTTGTTTCCAAGAATTTGCGTATGCAAGCACAAAGTTAACAAAATATCGGTTAATTCCAGCCGACTCTTCATTCTCACGAATGATAAAGGGATGTGGCACCATTTGTTTTCTATTGACGAAGCAACATGGATCTGCTCAAAGCAAGAAACCCATTTTCCCCCTATGCAACATCAAATCATGGGGTGTTGATTAAGAAATGTTTCGCCCATGTTGCAGTTTCAAGATCATGTTCATGCAACATCATGATGCGCACAATTAAGCAAGTGTAATCACCAACTTTAACATTTTTGTTTCTCTCTGGTAAAAATTGTTTATCAAAATTTTGTAGCAAAGCTCATGCTTAAAGTTGGTAAATACATTCATTTGCTTACATCATGTAAACCCAGAAAAAATGACAAACTCACTGAATAAAGTTTACCGGTTTATTGCTTAGAATTTATTCTATTTTAAATACATGAATATTAATTATTCCATAGTTAACTATTTAAATTTGTTTTTTGTATTTAAATTAGTTTACAATTCAACACTTACATTCAAAAATATTAAAACAATTATTCAATAGATCCAAAATCTTTCTTCTTACAAACAATATTCTTTGATTTATTTAGAAATTAATCGATTTTCAGAACTGCTCCATTAGAATTTGCAGCTTATATTTCAAAACACTTTTACATCATGAAGTTTTAAATTACATATTTGACAATTTTAATATGAACATCTCTTCAATTATAATTTGACAAAACCAATATTTGCAAAATTTCATCCTTTATAGTGATTATATAAATCCTGAACTGAAAAAACTTTTAACATACATCAAATTGCATTATTTTAAAATTTGTTCATTTTAAATAATTCATACTTAATATAAATTGAATTTTATTTTTTATTTTACTTTTTTGTTAAAAATACTTTTGATGCCAAAAAGTCAGATATTGTTGCGAGCAGGCTACCCAACCCTACTCCCATTTAGGAAGGGGGAGGTAGGTTTTCCTGAGGCTCTGTCCAACTGGCAGTGTTTTCTCACTTTCTGACAGCCAAATTTAGAGTCCAAAACATATATTACACACACATATATCTTATTTGCCGTGTTCTTCCCATATACTGTACTTGCTCCACACATACCACAGGATCCGTAGTTATCTGAAAGTAAGCTCCATTAGACAACACAAAAAAATATGCACAGGGCCAAATCCTTTCAACAATCAGATATTCTTTTGAAGTTTAAAAGATACATCGAAACTTACAATACCAAACCAAATACAATACCAGCAAGAGGAATCCACAATCTGGACAAAAGTAACATATCTTTCGATTGAAATCAGAAAACAGACGTAAAACATCGTTGAAAATCCTGTAACCCTCAGAAACATGCCTTGCCTTGCTCAGAATTATGTTGAGTTGACCTGTAAATACATGTTTACCCATCTTCCTTGATCTTATAAAGCCTTCAATTTCTTAGCTGTTTTTTGAGATGGAACCAGGTACATTAAACCTCTCCAGAAACAACAAGTGGGTACTTGACAAGTCTGAAAGTGAAGCATAATTACAAGCCAACCTACAACCAACACATTAAAAGGCTAAAAAGGAACCACAAAGGATATAACGGAAGTACCTTTCACTTTAACTGGACATTTTGAATGAAATAAAGAAATTTAATGTAAAGTTAATTTTCTCTATATATATTTGTAGCTAAAAACTTCAGCTCACCACTACGTTTTTGATATCTGCAAAATAGATTGGTATCCATACAAAAGCAGGGGGAACTTTCCATCCATGTCAAAACGATTCCTTAAATTTTCTGAAAATTAAGCAGTGCAACAATAATGCAGTCAAATGACTACCATTCCACGACTAAAAATATTCAAAGTATTACCTAGTTAAACAAGACACCTGAATATTAAGTGTTTCATCTCTTTGAATCAGAGGCAATTAAATTTTCCTTAAGAACAT
>NW_018484494.1:0-3288 GCF_002113885.1 Mizuhopecten yessoensis
AAACATACATTGATCACTGACCATGGCTGACTATGGGGCTTGAATCAACCCCGAAACATGACGTTGTTTTATTCCAATCTGAGGATGCTGAGCATGTCTCTGGTCTTTGTGAGGACTGTATATAGACTACACTATCTTCACACCTCAAGCTACTGGATATAAATTGCTATACTGCCATGGTAAAGATTATAATTATGTGATGATTTATTGCTGTTAGTTGCCTGTGTAGAGTGTACACTACATGCTGCTAAAAGGGCCTGAATTATTCAGACAACATAATAGAGGATGTATAAGTAGGTTACAACAGTACAGTAATAGCTATGGGGTATTACACCAAGTTATACCTTACAGAGGGGGATATAACAAAATAGGTAGAAATTATAAGGACAGGATCAGGCAATAGTATGACAATCGTAGAATTTGAGAAGATTGGTTTAGTGAAGTCATACAGACATATGCATGCATATACCCACATAGATAGCTATATAGGTTGAAAGGCGAAGCACCCATTTATCGGCAGAAATTAAAAAACAAAATTTACCATCATGTTTGCATTTAACATTGTTTTTAAATGTTAAATGCTAATGCATTAATTGAACTATCTTAATTTTAATTTTGCCATTCAGAATAAGACTCTAAGGGTTTTCGAAAACATTGTAATGTATTTAGTGGGAACCAGTTGACAATTCAGTAATACATGTTTCTGGATAAGAATGTTTTTGCACTGACCTTTAAAATTGTAAATTTCTGCAAGTCAGTACATGTACTTCATTCAAAATACTTCCTTAACAACCAAAAAACGCTTTTGCAATATTATGTATATACCTGGAGATGAACATAAAAAGTTTAGGCAGTATTGCTGCTAATCTCGGACATTGGATAGTTCCACTACACCTGTTTAATCAATAACCGCTGTATCAACCTGCAGTCAGGCTGACCATCAATAATAGATAGCACACCTGATAGGCCTCATGAGGTGTACCTTTTATTACACAACATCTGTGCTATCACAGGTATGCTAACAATATATTCATGCTTTACAGAGACAATGCAAATTAGATCTAGTATAAAGGTCACATGGGATCACATATATGTAATTATACCTCTATAAAAATATAGTCTTCAATTTTATAGATTCAAACTTCTCAAAAATTTAATTAATATTTCAGAAATATACGCTGAATATGAAATGTGTCTCTGAAATAAACCTACATTTAGTAGCTTCGAGGTGAAAGATTCTATTAGTCTCTGCCAATTACTCCACTGATTTTTTCGGTAACTGACATCCGCAAAATCAGAAAAATGTGTCCAGTTTCATACAATACGATAATGACAGCAATAATATTATCATTTTTGTGCTAAATTTCTATCTCCTGTGAACTAAATAAAACCTGTATAAAATGTATATGTGATTCAACCTATTTATATTTAGAAATCCAGCAAACTAGCAATAGTCAACCATTTAGTTTCAGCCAGACACAACTTTACTCCTCAATTTACAACTACCAAATTTTCCTGAGATTGGCCATGTAATCTGTTTTTCTTCTTGGGCTCAGCCAGTTGAAATAATGTATTAAACAAAAGGGGGCCCCTGATAAAATGTCATTATTTATACAAATACCTCTGATGATCATGATTTTAGATGTGCTGATCAAAAAACAAAATATTCAAGTGGGTGGGGTTATATGCACCCTATTTGATTGACAGCTATACACAAGACAGCCAATATACAGACAGTAAGACAGAAGGAACTTGACCTTGTTGTGGAGGTTCCGTGCCCGTTGGATCCTGCTCCCCCCTGTTGGTGACTTATGTTTGACCTTGCGCACTGTGCCTCCAGTCTCCTTCTGTTTCCCAACTGGGATAATAGAAATGGTCAGTCTGCGGAGATTTCCCTGCAGGACATCAGTCATGTCTTCAGTCCGCATCACACTCTGACCGTTCACCTCCAGGACAATGTCACCTGATGGGGACAAATAGGGGCTCATCAAATGTTATCATTTCTAACAAAAATAAAATTAACCAAGATGAGCATACAGATCACATCTCATTGTTCATCACTTCTTAGCTATACTTTGGATTCCTGCTAGTGCATAAGTTCAAAATCTTATCAAGGATTGAAGCTGAGCTAATTTTGCAATTCTTAAATATAATTATATATGCAGTTAACCTTCTTAATCTGGACACTTTGGTTACTGGAGAGAACGTCTGAATTAACAAATCTCTGGATAAACAAAACATGACTTTATTTATTGTTAGGTCATATGATAAATGGTACCATCAGGTTAAAATATCTCCTTACCATTAGCACTATTAGAGTCAAACTCAGGGCCAATCCTGCACTTTACCAATGTTTATCATACAAACAACCACACAACAGCATACAATACATTGTCTTCAGTGTTAATAGTGTTACCTTCTCTAAGTCCTGCGACAAATGCTGGTGCGGCCTGATCTACATGTTGGATTCTCACAGGCTTCTCTCCATGCACTTCAAACCCACAGCCCCCCGTCCTACTACACACAAGCTCCACCTGTTGACGGCGAGCCACCACACCCAGGGTTGGAGGCTGTGTTCTACTGTTTCTGGCTAAAGACTTAATATCTTCCGAGGACAAGTTAGTGACATCTTGTTCATCAAACTCCAGTATCTGATCTCCTGGCATCAGCCCTGCCCCATAGGCAACCTTGCGTTTCTCCACATTGACAACGTAACATGGCCCATCACCAACTATATCAAATCCGTAATGTTTCGGCCACTTTGGTGCTGTCCTCAATGGCATGTTTAGTATTTTCATTCTTCCATGAATATGTGATAATCCAGGTCAATCTGTAAATAAGTTAATGTTCATCAGAGGTATTATTTGTTTCTAATTGTGATAAACAAACCATCAAGAAATTTGTATACAATGATGGTAGATAGAAGCCAGACAATTTTGATTGTTTTTTATGATTACCTGGGTACACTTTTATTTATGTGGCATATACATCACATCGAAACATGCTTCTTTTCAAAACAAGATCGAGGCGCAATTATGAATGCGGCTTTGTTGCGAATCTATATATATAAAAGAATGGCAAAATATTCTCATAGAAAGTGTTGTTACAAATATCTCTCCATTCTGGGTTCTGCCTTTCACCACCCAGGTGAACAACTTTTTTTGTTTGAAATATGATTAATTGTTCAGGCTTTATTCACTGAAATGCTTAAACTACTCCCTTTTAGACCGAGCCCCAGAGGAGCTGCTCTATCCCTTTGTACAACAATTTGGTTTGTTTGTGTTTTAC
>NW_018484495.1:0-3288 GCF_002113885.1 Mizuhopecten yessoensis
TAGCCACAGTTTCGAATTCACAACCAGCGCCACCACCACCTCCTCACGGTCAGCCGTACGGCCAGCCTTATGGTATGCAACCTCCACCATACCAACAACAGCCCGGGATGAGCTACCCACCACCCCAGCAGCAGTATCCCCCTCCACCACCTGCAACCTACGATAACCCGGCTTACCCTCCTCCTCCAAAGTATTAAGCGACAACGTTGACTTGTGGTTATAGATGACTTAGCCACGGGATTTTCCCATAGATGCTGATATGACGATGGAAGTTGGCCATGTCTTATCTTATAGACGTTGCTGGATTTCTACCATATTTCTATCCCTATGACTCCTATAGAACTGGATCATATTCTCTCCCATAGCCATTGATGGAACTTGATCTCTGATATATAAATTGATCGAACATTACCATATTTTGTCCATAGACGTTGAATGATAAGAATCAAATTTCCTCTAAGAGACGTTGATGGATCAGTTCTACATTCTTTCCCATATACATTGATATCAAAGGGACTGTTTGGAGAAATACATTCGGCGATCATTCGGCTGCAAGCCAGCCAAAGGAATAAGTGTATAAGTGATTTATAGTATCGATGTGATTATTGCTTTTGTACTATTAATTCTAAGTTATATAAGAATTCAATGTTTATGTATTGACATTGACAAAGGGGACTATTGCCTCTATATGTTTACACATGATGGTGTTCGCACGATCTGTCTGTCTAAAACCTTTCTGTATATATACATGCATGTGAGTGCACCAGATTGTCGTAGATGAAAACAACTCATATACAGCTGCATACCATCACTTAGAGTGGTATTTAACATGTGTGAGCTTAATTGTGCACAGACGATTTGAATAATCATTTCTATTAAACTTTTAACAATCAATACAATTTGTTTTTATTCTCATTTTGCAAAATGTATAATCACATCTGACATGACAAATATTTCTTGTATGTATATCTATGTTTAAGAGAGACATACATGCTAGGTATGTTATTAAATTAAGTTTCCTTTCTGGTTAATTTGTTTACATGTCTGTTAAGATGCTGTGTATCCTTCTTGCTAACATTGAGCTTTGTACATTTTCTGTGACTTATGTTTGCTCTAGGAAAAGTGGAATATCTATAAACGAAACAGATATATACATGTAGTTTAAATACATCTACGTGATCAGTTATAAGATACAACAGAACTGGTAACATTTGCTCAGATAGAGTTTTGTTCTTTTCAAAATTTGTTCCGAAAATTATCAACGGTATGTATCAATATTTTTAACGATTTGTGCAACTTGTCTCATGGTCTTTCTAACATGTAAAAAATAATTTCGCGATAATTGTAAATTGTACAACCAATACGTCTTTATCATTAACATGTATATATTGTTGAAAAGTGTTTGTATGACATAGGTAACAACATCATAACTCTTCTTGGAAATATTGCAAAAACGTCACGTGAAGTATACGTGGTTTGAAGTAATGTAATTTGTTAGTTAATCATAAAAAGGAAGTCAGTTTTAAATTAAATTATAAATGAAGATAATGCGTTAAGTGTGAAACGTTTAGATTTTGTCCGATAAACAAATTAAATATGTCTGTACTAAAAACATTCGTACAGACTTTTGGCTTGTTTTATCAAGCTCACGAACCTTGAAATAATCATGATAATATATTGATACTGGATTTCAGCAGGACAAGCACTATCAATATAAGTTCATTATGAACACCATACACATGATGTTCTATCATTATGTTAAATTCATGACAGCTACGGGTAAAAAACCCAACTACAGCTGATCTGGGGGTGTATATATGCTAACGACATACAAGACTGGATTGTCGTTTTTGGAAACAGATTGCACGCTATGACTAAAGTCTATTGTAAGCTTTTACACAATGACGCACAATCAGGAAGTAACATTTCCTTTTTAAAAGATACACGTTTTGGTAATGTTTACCTGTTAGACATAAAATAGACGGGAAGATATATATATAATGATTTTCGGTTGAATAACCAATAGACAAGGAAGTTTCGTGTCATTAGCGGCTGACATAGTTAAAGTAATGTTCACACTATAAGTTATGTATGGATTTGACACAAGTGCCAGGAAATGTTTTTTTCCATACGTATCGATCCTGTGTATCCATGTTAACATTGAGCTTTGAACATTTTCTGTGACATATGAACTATATACATGCATAATAAAATCAAAATCCATGAACAAAACCCCAACAGATATATATCTATGGTCTAAATTTATCGGAATAAATAATCACAAGCTACAGTACATCTGGTCATTTGCGTCGATATATCAGTTTTTGCTATTTAACATTTTCACTGAAAAACTATTAAGACAATTTGAGCAGCTTCAGTCTCAAGTTTCAACCTTGAAAGAACACTAGAATACCGTTAGAAACGTATCAATTATTGAAATGTGTTTAAAATGACATTGATAACAACAACATAGCTGTTCTCTGAATAAACGCAAAAACGTCAGGCTATGTAAACGGGGTTTGCATCTTTGAATTGTCTCGTTGTATAGGTTAATCCCAAAAACAAGCAAATCAGTTTTAACATTATATGAAAATGTTATTAACAATCGTCATGATGCGTTAGGGCTACAAAGTGTCAAACGCCTTGTGTGAAAGGCCAAGGCTTTGTCCGATAAAGAAATTAAAACGATGTCGCACTTGATTTTAAATGTCTTTACTTAAAACATTCATAAAAACTCTTGGTTCGTTTCAACTAGCTCACGAACCTTGAAATAATCATGATATTCATACTGGATATTAGCAGGGCAAATATTATAAATATAGGTTGTTTATGCAAGCCTTACTACCTATCTTTGAAATAGTTAGTCATTATATTTATTATTTGGCAGTAAATGGAAACCTACCCAGCAATATATATGAGGACATACGTAATTTAGGTATATTTATGACTGCATTGTCGTTTATGGAAACTGATTTCATGCTGAGGTAATGTCTATTATTAGCTTTCCATAATGAAACACAACCAGGAAGTAAAAATTCCTATTTAAAATATGTACATTTTGTTAATGTTTACCTGGTCGATATTGAAGAGACAGGAAGATCAGCTATATATATATATACAAAGTCGTGATCGAACAAGGTTTATTGTCGTCGAGATACCAGGAAGTTTCTTATGTTTCTTATATTGTTCACTGTAACCTAGGCCTGGATTTTACAGGACAAGTGTTTACAGGTGTCAACAAAGGTTTTCCTTCTCGAAGAATTTGAAGGGCTGGGCACGGGGGTGGGG
>NW_018484496.1:0-3289 GCF_002113885.1 Mizuhopecten yessoensis
CAAATGCAGATTAGCAGCAGCAAAAATAAATCCAATACATTACAAACGGTTGCCAACGCGATTACACTTTAGCAAACACAACACAGTAAAACGACCATGCATCAAAGGGGCTCGCTACTCCTGCTACTCCTCAGTGCAATGAACATTAGCATGGAATACAACATGCAACCAGTATATTTCAGACGTCCAACATATGACAAATTGATATAAAAAAGAACACAAACTAACACATGTAACACTTACATACTCCAATAGGCAACTCGTTGAGGAACTCGTCAGGTAGCTGGCCATGTTGGAACACAACGTGCGAACATTTTTTTCATTTACGTAGAACACTAATAAACGCATTGTGTATGGATGCAATAATGAGTGGAATGTTGTTGATGATTATTATGATGATGATGACATGTCAGAAAAAAGAGACAGGTGTGCATGGTCGTATTTATGAAATTTAACAAAATAAAATGATTATAAATTGAGTGAAAGTACATTATGTATGGCGAACGAAAACCCTCTTTCGTTGAGGACACTCGCTGTTCGGGTATTGAACCAGGGCCCTTTAACCCTGTCAGTTCCTTCTCAAACTATTGCTGAAGAATTTAAAAAAAACAACAACTCACGAGCTTACCTAGAAAATCATTTTATTGGATATATAATTAGTCAGATATTCGGTTCATCAAGCAACTTAAATGCTAATGAGACCTTAATTACTTCGGCGGTCTCAACGTGACGTCTTTATTATCTTGATGTTATGTCGATTCATGCAACTTTACACTACATTTGCCAAAAGAAAAAATATAAATATCGTTTGATCAACATTATTTTGCAGTATTTTTTCCGCCTCGAAGTACAAGAAATAACCATTAGGAGCAATCATTTTGGTGGCGAAAAGTTGCTCCAAAACATCATTTGTACTGATGACACAGACACTTCATTATCTAAAAGATAAAGACATACAATATATATTTAGATAGATCAATGATAGTTCATAAGTTCAGAATACACACTTTAAATATATGAATTGAACAGTGTTTTAATACAGACATGCAATTTGAAAAACAGCCGTTTAATCGTTTTATGATTTTTTGAATAGACAGTTGTTTAATAGAGTTAAATTATATGCGATAGATGAGGTTAGTGACGGTATTACACCTTTCTGTTGAACTTTCCAGGAATTGTCCTAACGATTGAGCCGCACAAGATACAGTACACGGGCAATGATGACGTCACGATCCGCTGTGAACTTGGAGAATCGGACTTAGCAACAATTGGATGGATGCAAATATCAAAACAGAATCTTTTAATGAACAAGACACCGTTCCTGGTTCTGCGAATAAGTGATGGCACGGGACCAGAATGGGGATCCGAAATTGATGATGCGAAAATGGACGAAAAGACCACTGTGAGATATTCGCTGGAACCATTGGATGAAACTTATTTAGAAGTTACGCTGGATCAGATTGAATGTGGAGATGATGGTGTATATTCCTGTGAAGTTTTCGGATTGAATCAGAACGAGGAAACGGTAAAGGAAACAATTCGGGAAGAGCTAATTGTTTACTGTAAGTATATAAACTGTCTTTCAATTATTTTAAACACATTCGTTTTGAATGTTTAATTCATGCCGGACACAGTTTACCTGTGTATCCGTGTTTTACCTCAAATGCTTTGTACTTGTATAATAAAATATAATATGTCATGCATATCATAAAAGATCTGGTAAAATGCAAATCAATAAGCAACCTAAATTAGGACTGAAGCCACATGTGAGCGCACGATAATGACATGAATAAAACTAAGTAATACTTTTAAGTACTATTTCGTAGGTAGTCCGAATTAATATATTTTATTCATATACAATATGCAGCATCCCACCACTAATATGTTTCAATCTAGTCTACTAAAAAAATGCGGTCTTTCTGAAAGCAGCGACGATTAGCATGGTGAGGAAAATAGCCTTTTGTCAATTTAGATTATCGCAGTGTGCTGACTGCAATGTTTCTGTCATGGCTTGCATTTACACATATTTACATTGCGGGTGTCGACGATAAAGTAAAATATGCTTGTATTTTTATCTAGGATACATTTGCATTTGTTTATAGTTTGCACTACCTTTCCCGATTTGATGTTCAAATTCCGATTTTGTTATTTGCATTAAAAGTCACCTCTGGTATTAAGATGGCAATCTTTCCATGAGAACTGTCCTTCGGTTAACCAGCATGTGCCAAGTTGGCTAATGAGAAATTGTATAACTACCTCTAACATTAGATCCGGTTAATTTTAACCAAAATTGTAATTGCAATAAGCGGTGGTCAGAAGTGGTCAAGTGGACAAAGGTTAGTCTGTAATAAGCAAGTGTTGTCAGTAGTGGTCCAAAGTTGGCCAGAAGCGGTTAAGTAAAGGTTAGCTGTATGTAGTCAGGTCGTGATCAGAACTGGTCAACTGTGGGTCAGTAGTTGTCAAATGTTGGTCAGTAGTAGTCAAGTGAAGATCAATAGCGGGAAGTACTGGTCAGTTGTGGTCAGGTAGTCATAATTGGTACCATACAGGGTATGTTAATTACTCGTCGGCCAAGAGAGCGGATCACCGAAGAAATATATTTGATATGCTTTGCCTTTTGAACAAACGTGACGATATTTTCACAATATGCTTCTGTGTGGTCTGCAGTGTCGTTTCTGTTTATATCAATTATAAATCTATCATTGTCACCACTATCCTACATTCGAATCTTTTCAAAAAAAAACAAGTAAGAAAAAAATGTTGAGTGATAGAGCACCTGAATACAAAAAAAAAATACAAAAACATATTTTAATCTTCATAGTTTAACATTGTTTTTGTTTATTATTAAAGCCTTTGGACAGAGACCAGTCATAACTTATTTCTCCGCAACAATCCCAGAAAAGAAGTTAACGGTAACCCGTGGTAGTGAGGTAACACTTCTTTGTAATGGCATGGTCGGTAAACCACATTTGCCTATTACATGGTACCAGTTCATCGACAAAGCTGGCGCTTTTGTGAGCTTAAAGGAGCATGTTAGTGAAGGTATATCACTACTTTTATTATCATTCCGTTTCGTATATGCTTATCTGCAAAAGAAAGTATGCTTCGTTACTAATGAACCATAATCAAGCAAGAAGTTCCATGCATATATTTACATTCTGTATTCATTGACGCAAATGATTTGCTTGCGGAACTTGGGTTATCTCATCGTTTTGCGTGTTGATACAACAGCGGGCTTCATTAGGTAAATCAGACGTCATTTGTTTACCATCCACAGAAATGCTGTCCT
>NW_018484497.1:0-3290 GCF_002113885.1 Mizuhopecten yessoensis
GTAACGATCTCTCTGATGACACCGTCCAGCCATTGTTTACCTCCGTGGGCACTGTATTACCTGTACCCTACCTGACATATTACCTGTACAGGTATATATATAAGCTGTAGGTTACCAAACACTAACGAGAATGGAAATCTTATCCTATTTTTGTGAACAGCAGCAGAAAATCGGGATTGATAAGAGCCGAGACTTGATATGTATCACCAATGCTCCAAGTATTGTGTGCACTGTTCGGGTTTTATGAATGAAGTCGTCAGCACTGTTTGTATATGATCTAATTTCATTTCAATCTGCTGGCTCGAAAACAATTGATATCAAGTCACTGATATTTCTACTTACCTATATATACGATACTGTTAAGGTGTGTATAGGGATCTAATTAGGGGTCCCAGGGTTCTATTTAGGTGAAATACTCCTCAATTAGGGGAAACTCGAAATAGTCAAGGACGGAGGGTAGATAATATTTGTTTTCAATTAAATATTTTAGTAATGTAAAAGTCAAAAAAATAATGTCCTGCTCATGATGCTTATGTTTTGTAACAAGATGAGGAAATCAACACTTGTTCAATTTGTTGTCAAGCTGTAAGTTAAAGATTTTGAAATTGAAGATTTTGATCAGGTGATGGTAAAATTAAAAAGGAAATAGATTACTTATAAAAGTGAGCTTGATTTAACCCTATGCTTAGTAAGATAGTATTTTACCAGAGAATTGTATAAAAGACCTTATATTAGGTATTCTAGTAGTGAGTACACTAGGCCCCTGTTATAGATACAATTGTAGGGAACGTACAATATATTATCTATAGGTACTGTATGTTTGTCTGTGTTCACTGGTCAGCCCACCCCCTTGAAAATAATAGATTTTTTATAATGTCAAGTTCATAAAAGACCTTCGTTGTTAATAGGAGGTTACACCTAGAACACCAAACCTTATATGGGGATTCATAAGACACTTTGCCCCCTAACGTTAAGAGTATAATCCTTGAGTATAATATACCTAGGAATTGTATGTTAATAATTAGTCCATGTTCACTGATAAGTCCACCCTCTTGTAAATCAAATTATATAAATCAATGTCACATCTGATCAATAGTTCTTTTGCATTTAGGGATCAAATTTTGGTATATGGATCAGGTTTTAAATACTGAATATGCATTATGATCATATCACAAAGTTAGCCCAGTGAAGAAACCTTGTTAGTTTGATTTACATAGTGTAACTGTTTATCACATCAAGACGTACAATGAGAAAAGACATCCACAGAGCCTATATAAGAAAGTCACCACTGTTTTCTAAGCTTTAAGCCTGTACATGATTTTTTTTACTTGCGATAATTTGTTACCCAGGCAACAGAACATGATATTAAATGAATTTTGTTTCAAATCACTTGATATAAACCAAACTTTGAAAGAAATTTATAGAGAGCTTAATTGTTTTTTCAGGAAATCATGATATTAACTGTAATGTGACATTAAGTGGAATCCTGTCTATCCAATGAATAGCAATTTTTCAGATATTTTACCATACACTGTTCTTCAACTGTTTACAACCTTGCAGAAAGAGAGTAATTTAAGTAACTGGTTTTGTAGGAGTTGTCTCCCTTGCATCTGGTTTTACATGGTTTAGTAATATGATTTTAATGAACTTCCTATTGCTATCTTTTCAGGCTGAAGATCACCCAAAAGTAGCCCATCGATTTCGACACTACTTTTTTAATCGTCCAAGGACGTGTTTTGTGTGTAAACAGAAAGTTCTTAGTCAAGGGAGTGCTTGTCAAGGTAAGAAAATCGTTCTCATATTTACAACAACAAAACTGAGGCTCATTCTTTTATTAATTTTATGTCATTATTTTCTTTTTGACAACCAATTAAGGATCTTTAAAAGTTCTTAAACATCAGTGATTGGAGGGGGGCACAATGAGTTTCCAAGGGTTTTGTTGTAGACAGAATGCTATTAATTAGAGACATAAATAGTTAGCTGAGGGCTGGACAATGTAAAAATGAGGTTTTTAATTTTAATTTATGCAAAGTCATTTTGAAATTTAAGTTAAGGATACATTAAGCTGATATAATTTGTCATCATACTTGTTTATAGAATAAACAACTAGGGGTTTCTTTTTTTCCATGAAGACATTTGTATTTAGCAAGTTGAAAAAATAATTCTATTGACTTTTCAATCTTAAAAGGTGATGCTATGGAAATTGTAAATTTATTTTGTATGTGTCCAAGAGACGTGAAGCTTCATTAAGTAATGGAATAATAAAAATGTTTTACTTACTTTAAACGGTTTTGGTCTGACTGCAAAACAAGACACCTTGACCATGTAGTATTGATGCAAAATTATAAAAATCACACTGACTTATTTTGTATCCACCTTCCAAAACAATTCCATTCTAGGAAATATGGTTTTGCATGATAGTTTTGACTTGGGAAATGAATTGATGACACATTTGTCGTACTGTAATTGGGGATGCTAAATGGATCACAAAGGGAGACAACTAACATAAATCACAGGTATAATGTGAAGAACATAGCATATAACCTTAATATCTTAACGCAAACTTTCATGGGGCCCACTTTCAAAGATTTCAAACGTTATGATAAGGAATATAAAATGATCATATTACGCGACTAGAAACAAATTGATTAACGTAAGAAAGCATACCATTGATTCCTAACACTAATACTGCTTAACCCTTTCACCCCTATGTAATTTTAGTAGACACTACAATGCATTGATATGGATGACAGTGCTGAAAGGGTTTACTTAATTATTGCATATTGTAACATATTTTCATCCTGTCTAATTTTACCCTCCCATCTTTCTAACATATGTTGGGCCGATGCTCAAATTTCCCTTCTGTTTGAAAGTTTGCTTTAAATACATTTCACTTTCTTGTCCACGGAGAAAAGATCAAACAGGAAGATGTGGGTGAATTTGTCCATTACACATTTTACGAGTAAAGAGAACTTTCAATATCTTGGACACTATATTGGAATCCATGGTTACTTAA
The DNA here is from genome assembly GCF_002113885.1 of Mizuhopecten yessoensis. Classification (NCBI taxonomy): domain Eukaryota; kingdom Metazoa; phylum Mollusca; class Bivalvia; order Pectinida; family Pectinidae; genus Mizuhopecten; species Mizuhopecten yessoensis. The sequence goes on from NW_018484497.1 coordinate 3,017, forward strand.
TGAACAGATTTTACATCCAGTGTCCTGTTCACTGTCGTTACCTATATAGCATATGTAAGATGTTTCTGATTAATGCAACATGTAAATAAATATTTTCAAGAAAATGTGGGGTGGTTCTAAAAATCCTGAATTTTGAGAGTTTATAAACAGTTCAATAAAAAAGGGTAGGTTGGGTTTTTAGAATACACTTTTCTTTAGAAATGATTGATTTCAGAAATGAGAGGTTTGAGGGTTTAGAAATGTACTTTTCTTTAGAAATGATTGATTTCAGAAA
>NW_018484498.1:0-3290 GCF_002113885.1 Mizuhopecten yessoensis
ATAAGGTAAGGATCATTTTATCATATCTATATAGATGTGACTCTGTATCCTGATGTACCCTTTAATAGATATTGTGTAAAATCCATGTTCATTGTCGACCTCATACATTTTTTAGATGTACTGTATTATGTGAATTCTTATTCTACGACAGCACATAGGATAGTTTTGTTGTTCATAAATATATGAATAGGACTCATTAAGTTTCAATAAAAACAAATGCCGTTTTGGTCAAACGTTTATGTCGATGGTATAGTTGGTATAAATGATCATATACATGTAGATGTAACTAAAATGTAACTGCCTTTTGTTGCATGTATATAGGTTATAACATATTTAAATATGGTCATTTTCTTATAACGAAGTTGTGTCGTGTTGTCTTAATATGATTCGTCTATCACCGACGCAACATCATGTTAAAGGAAAATGTACCACGTTCTTTTCTGTCTTGTATTTACATCGGATTTTCATTTTTGATGTAATAGTTTATCACTATGCCCTTTTTATCAATATTAATCGCATAATGAACGCTAGCGCCAATGTATTGTGCTCAGCATATCATTGTAGTGTTGCATTAGGGAGTGAGCGTCAATTTTAATGAGGGTTTTTATGGAATATGTACTAAGCGACTGCTGTTCATTTCAATATATGGAGAAATATTGTTATATTTTCACACTGAATTATTTGTATCGTCGATGCAAAAGGTATCCCTTGAACTCATCTAAATGTTTGCTTCGTAAGATGATCTCATGTTATATGCGAGACGAGCGAAACGTCAAAATGACACTTAGCCTAGTGCGTCCCTATCTCTCTGAAAACAGTCGTTTCTGGTATTGGTACTAAACTTAGAGACAATTACCCGACTACACTTTGACGAAACGTAAACACATTTGATTTCGGTTCTGTTTCATGTCCGATTGATGTAATAAGTCATCATGACCACCATGACTGACCAGTGTTATGTAATTACATTGTACAGGCCCTGCGAGCGTGAGTATGATTGTTGGTAATAGCCGGCGGACGAGATAAGTGTTCTCGAGACTGACCGTGACTCCGATGTGAAACTCAATATTCTACGCGACGTGTAGGATTGTTTGAAATCATGGAACACAACCTTCGAGAATTAACCAATATGCAAATATTTTAAAAGCGGTTGTATAGATAAAGCATTCCTGAGACTGTACATTGTAATATACATGAGACTTGAAACATGATTCGATGATGAAAAATGTATACGAAACGTAATAAATAACTTCCGGCAGACAGACCTAACCCAGCTGACTTAATGGAGGACATCACAGTAATTTGTACGTAATTACATATGTATTATAGGAATGATAATGAAAGTACGCTACACACATTGTATAATGCCGCTATATAGTGTAGGTCACGTAGTTTTATACGCTACCTACTAGTTATTATTTGTAACATTTGGATTCTTCGTGGAAAAACAGTGCTTTTCATTAAGGATCCCTGTCCCTTGCACATTATTTTTTCGTACATACAGTAATCTCCCCTTAATTAACTCTTCGATATATCTGTAGCTTAGTGTGGGGTCGTAAACAGAGTATACACGTACGTAGGTCAACCGGTTAGAAACTACAGCATGTAGTGTACCAATCCAAGGTATGGATCTGGAGTTAATCCCTCTTAATGTTTACAAATCAGAACGGCATTGTTATTTTTTTGTATATTTCTATTACGTTTCATTAAAGTCCCGAGAGGTATGGTTTTCTTATCAAAAAGGATTATCTAAGCTATAGTTATGCCAGCAAAATCGGTTTCCAGTGCATATTTATAGTTTATAGCAGTAATGGGAAGGTTATGATATATGAATAAAAGGAACTGATTGAACTGATTGATTTCGAAACACGGTAATATGTATTTTTCAAATATTTTAGACATGAAAGAGAAACAATTGCACAATACTTAATTGACCTATCAGCTATGTAGTAAGACAATTAACTAATGTCTAATTAAAATTATAAGAGGGTTGATGGGTGACTTAGATAATTTGATGTCACTCCGTGGGTTTGTACATGCAAATCAGCTTTAAGCAATATCAGTCGCACTTTTTATTTAAATCCTAGAATGCACACATGCAGCGCAATTTTAGCTACACAAGCTATATGTTTGGCCAAAAAGAAATCTCATTTTTAGGAACGTGCCTTCTCGAAGAACTTGATGCTTCATTAGCAAAGCTCCATTGGGGCTGTTTGATGCTGTGTTCAATGTTTTGTTGGACAGTGTCAAGGTGTATGACATTTGTCTAAGAAACGTGAATGCACCCCGTAACAGAGTACTGGAACTGTAATGTAATTACATAAAGTTTGACACAACGATGGAGAATGGTACAAGTACAAGTAACTGGAGTGTCAAAATCGACAAAATTGCGAGAAAATGGGTCTTTTTCTGATGGATTACATGTACATTATAGTAGTAGCTTGGAACACCATTTTATGTCGTACATTACAGTCAAACCAAGTTGATATGTCTACGATGATTTCACTAAAAATGTTTTACATTAAATTTCCACTTGGCATACGACTCAAGTTGTGTTTAAACAAATATCATTTTTCATATCTGGAGGTATAACTCTTAATTAAAACCCTACGAAATAACGCATACCGGAGTTTATATATCTTAATAGAGTGTTGAGTTTCCCTCACAGCTCTGTCTGGTAATTGCTTTTCCCAATTCAAACCGTTGCCACACGGGGACGTGTTTGCTTTTCTCGCAGCAAATTCACACTATTCATTTTTTCCCAGCGAGAATTTACAAAAAAGTCTTAAAGAAATCGCCTTGAAATTGATTTAACAAAAACCTTCAGCATCATCTGTAATCTATTTCCAACAGGAAACCCCCATACGGGGTAATATTTCATATGGAAATATTGTGCTTCTTAATTTGTAGCACTATTGACATTTTATCGGAACATGAGCCGCATTGGTAATCTAGCTACTTTCAGTTCAATCAGTCTCTGTGTTATAACGATCTTGGCGCAATCTAAATCACAGGTCTCCCAGGGACACTTGTGCAGTCGAGGGGTCGCTTAAACTATAACGAAGACTATTTGACTGTAACTTGGACGCTTCAATTAAATAGAAAAACGCTTTAACGTTAACGAGGACGCTTACAATATAACGAAAACGCTTTGACTGTAACTTGGACGCTACAATTGTCACGAGTAACGCTTTAACGTTGACGAGGACACCTAAACTATCACGGAGACGCTTTAACTGTAACTTTGACGCTTCAATTGAAACGAGGAGCGCCTTAACGTTGACAGTGAC
>NW_018484499.1:0-3292 GCF_002113885.1 Mizuhopecten yessoensis
AACACACAGTTCGAAATCAGACAGAATAAAGATCGAGGGCCATCTGTATCACGTTCCGGTTTCTTTTGACGCATAGCGCCAGATAAATATAGCTCATAGGTCAGTCATAATTTCATACTTTGAACGAGGGCTTTGGAAGTTTAAAGTTTTCATGTTTTTATAAAAACAAAAATTCGATTCACATCCGAAGCAGGCACATATACGTTGTGCCTGATGACCCTATCACCACGTCCATTGGCAGCTGTCACACCCTTTTAATACATTTATTAGTTTGTCCCTTGTCTTTTTACTACACTGTGAAGGTAATACTTATCTACGACATGAAATATCCTTCTTTGTGTCGACTTTATCCACGAACAATGTTGACTTATTCTAAAATAAGATGACTATCATTAAAAAAACATAGGAAGGCGAAATGAAACATCGTTTATGAATTATGAAGAAACAAAGACTCGATAACTTGTTGTGTGCTATTGTCTTCAGAAATGTATCATGTGTATTACATTGTACTTTATACTTATGTATATGTTTATTCTTTCAGGAAAGCTGCTCTTATACATTTGATTATAAATCCAAAGTCGTCATTACACTTCCAACGTGTGACAAACCTTAACTATATAAAGAAATGAAAAGGACAATCTCATTTAACCAGGTGAAACAGTTTACACCGTATCAAATCATCTCTAATATTTCATATTACCTTTGTCAACTTTCTTGTTTGAAGAAGATATTTCATTTCCAATATTTTATAAGAAATAGTAAAACATAATAAGTCGCAATATTGTCGCAATATTGTTATAATCTTATGAAGTAGATACCTGATTGGTATGTTTCATTGCTGGTAATAGATACATATACGGTATTTTTCTTCAATCTTTATTTTTTTTTCTTCATCGATATTTATATCGAACATTTATTTATCAATATATTAGATTATATGTTAAAATATAACTGACAATCAATTTATCAGTTTCTCCTCTATCATTTTGCAATTTTATCAAATCCAGGCAGAAGTCGAAAATTGAAATTAAGTTTTAGTTGTAATAAATTCAAAGCCAATGCTTGTAATTCTTAATCAACCGCAATGACACAGATTGATCTGTGTCTCCAATTGTATCATGATATGGAATAAAAGTCTGTTGACAACTAAAACGGATCTTCTTCATGCTAGTTGTAAAACATTATATTAAACCAGTTATTCATTGTAAAGCGTCGAATACAATACATTTTACTTAAAGACTCGTTAAGATCGCCGTGCCCATTATCGTTTGCTCATGATAACAACCTTATTAGTTTCCTTTATGAACGTTGCCGGACCAACATTCCATCATTAATACAGAAACAACCCGACGGTTTGGCGATTGAGTGTCCGTTTACCATATGATCACTTGACACACAAAGTAAGAAAGCACCTATTATTAAGTTCAGTTACTCGATGTAGAAACCAAACCAAAACACGTAAACATTCGTTGTGTCATACAGATACTTCATCCAATCAGGAGGCGTCAGTGGTATGAAGGTTAATACATGAAAATGCTTGCCGAAAGTGTTCCGAAATAAATGTAAAACTGCATCAAAAGAAGACAGGTGTCTGTACAAACCTTTATAATGTTTAACCTAGTACTGACAGGATCAATTCAGCAACAGGGTAACGGCCAACCTAATGGAGCTAATTGTACCTCCGGGCAATATTTCTCACAAAACAATTAACCAAAACCCGATAAACATTATAGCATTTATTTTAGTATAAATATGTTTTTTTATTCATCTGAGTTGATAGATTGATTGCCACCAAATGGTGTATAGTATGTGTATAACGCCTTCTAGTGTTCACTGTCCATAGTGCCAAAAGAAACTGTTTCTATAAAGAGATTTTATGAACTAACTTCAATTGAAATTATAGCTAAGATATTGACAGATTTTTATGTTTAACAATTAAATATCATATTTGATGACTTAATACCATTGAAGCAACAGAAGCTTACCTTATACGACCCGCTATGACAATCTCTCACCTGCCTTTCTGCGAGATACTGATGCTGCAGATTGAGGGAGCACAATGAAAAAGGGGATTATCCAGTCTCCTATATATGGACACAGGTGTTAATTCTACAGGTACGTGTTTTACACTTATCCTACTGATCTGTACCTACTGATGTGTAAGAAGAGTCCGTACGTTTACACAGTGACAGGTGTATAACGTAATTAGGTGGAAGTTTTAACGTCACTCGAAAATTGCCAGATCGGAGGTGTGGCGTTCATTTAACAACACGTTCTAACTGCAAACTAGTTTTAACTTAATTTGTAAAGGCTTACGTGTCTCCTCATACAAAACTTTAACTGAATTAAGATATTTTTAAAATTCTGTCGATGTTATATTGTAGAAGTATTTTTAATCAAAGTCGAAAATCCTCATTGAAATTATTTTCTTCGGGAAGAATATACAACACCGAAAGACTTTTTTCAAACAGCTAGTGTCGTGTATTTTCCTTCTAATTGTTGAAACTTCAGGTATCTAAATTCCAGTATACCTATTGTAATGAAGCATTGACTTTGAATTATGAACGTTTCATTTTCATAAATTCCATGTCTCTTTCAGATTAAAAAAATACATATATTTTAAAAATCTTATGAGTAAAATGTCTGTGCTATGTTCTTTTGCTTAAGCCTCCATATTCTGTATTTCTATCACATATTTCTTTTTTTACGTTGAACATTTTGCTATTCCAAAGGAAAGAGTAAATCAGTTTGTTCGTTGTATTCGTACAATTTGTATAGTTTTGAAGAATAATAAGCTGTGGAAAACAGTATAAACAATTTTCATTCAAATCTCCAACATTTACAATTAAACCATTTTGTTATTTTAAAGTTATATCTTTAGTATTGATACCATGATGATGCAACATTCTAATGGTTTTATTCTACTTGTTCATGCTTTATAATTAAGATAGGAGTTCCGTCTCAACATCCCAATCAACATATGAACATTTCGCGCTCTTCCTCGCTTAATGAATACATCTTTTGTCTTTACTTGTGGTATACCATACAATAACCGCTAGAAAAGGGAATAAATGAAGCACGTATTTAAAACTTGTCTGTGTATATGCAGAAAGCCAAACAAAATAACATTTAACCGAATAAATGTCCACATCATCCATTCAGGTCTCTACAGTAGTAGTAAAGGTCAAACGTAACATATCCGAGGTAGATTACAGCGAAGAAAGAAAAGTACCTTTATAACCAAAAACACATTATAATGTAACAGATTCACACCTTTCTGCTACAAAAAAAA
>NW_018484500.1:0-3293 GCF_002113885.1 Mizuhopecten yessoensis
GTGATTGCTTCAATTGACTATTGACATGTAGGGGAAATGCCTCAATTGACAGTAAGGTGATTGCCTGGATTGACAATTGACAGTAGGTGATTGCCTGGATTGACAATTGACAGTAGGTGATTACTTCAATTGACTATTGACAGGTAGGGCAATTGCTTTGTACAGGCAGTAACTTTCCATCAAATTAATGAAGACCTCCATGCACTTGGTGCTGGTATATAAATATATCACATGTAATGACGACTCTCTCTGTTTAGAAATAAGAATTTGAACATATTTGACATAGTAATCATATACTCCATGGGAAGGTTTGTAAATCTGTGTTTGACGCTGTGAGTATGACTCCTGGTAGAGTCCGTTGTGATGAGTGAGAGAAGCTCTTATGTAGGTGTTTATGTGTAAATACACTGTTAGAGTATAAAACTATATTGTGATAGAGCTATGGTAACGAGTGATTTAGTGACCTTATGTAACAATCATTACCGTTCACAGGTATTAGATTCTAATACATCTGTGGATATCTCCTTCATATACCTCATCACCATTACTCTCCCCTTCTCACAGGCCATAAGTCATGTAACTTCATAAACCTTCTCCCATCAATCATTACTACTCACTAACAGCAGACGATACTAGTAGTTTTGTGTAACAGAAAATGCCTGTTGCATTGTTTCTTACTACTTTACTTAAATAATCTGTTTAAGTCAAGATCTGCTTTTATGGGCATTAGCATTATATAATTTTCGAGAAATTTTTCACGTTCCAGTTTAACTGGAGGTATACCTACTTATTCTACTAAAATGTTGATCATCAATATTATATTTGATGTAATTTCTGTAAAACATGTTTATTATGAACACCAGAGGACCGGAACACGTCAATTCTATCCAGACAAAAGTTGTTATTAGTTTGGTGAACATGAGAAATTCCTTATATGATGACTATATTATAAAATTTACTTTGTTAATTAACTTTGTTCATAGAAAACATGTTTTATTTTAAAAGTTGCATTTCAATTTATTATTTATTATCAAAAAAGAGAAGAAATAGAATGGCGAGAATGCTGTTGATGGTTAATTAGCTGGCTGCTTCCGCTGAGGGTTTTTTCAGCAGACCCTACTTTCACTTTTAATAGAGCAGGTAAATATGCACACAGAAAACATCAGCCATCCTTGAATAAACATTCTGTATCCCTGATGAATTAGATTTAAAGTTATGTGTTTACAACATATTACTTCACCTATGTATTTCCTTACTGTGCCATGAATTGTTAACAAATGTAGTTCAATTTGAAAAGTGCTTTTATTTTTTATTTTGTTAATATATGTTTTTGTGGAATACAATTTATGTACAACTTCTTTTACTTTCTTAGTTTTTCAGATTATGAATGAAATATTTTATTCACAACCTCAAAAACAGCAAAACTAAGTGAGATGAGGACGACCATAATCTCAGTTTGTCGTGATGTGGTGTCTATTATATTTGTGAAGGATTTTCTTAGTAATCTAGCTCAACTTTGACCAAAGATTTTCTTATTTAGAAAATTAGAAGACCCCTCTTAAGTAATAGTTATATTTCAAACTTCTTTTTGATAAAGTCGAAATTGGAATTATTTATGACCAAGTATATGTCTAAGACATAACGTCTACTTGGTTGAACCGAGAAGTTGGTCATACAATGCAGGTCTCATATCACTAATTTAATTGAATCATGTTTTGTGAGACATAAATTAATGTACATCTATGTCCTGTCTTAATTGATGTATAAGTCAATGTCATACTGTATGAAAAATGGCTACAATTTTCTTCCATTAGTCGTTTTAATTACGCAACGGCACAGATTACTGCTCGGTTAGCTCTCGGAGTCTTTAGACACTGGAATAGTCACGTTCAAGATCATGCTATCTGTAATTTCAGAGTGATGGTGTGGTACCACACAATATCAACTGGGTATAATATTTTATTACTTTGTATCCCTTTGTTATTTGTATTTCCATTGATACTAGTGTATCAGCGATATATCATTGTTTAGGTAGGTTAACATGATGTTACACTGGTAGAAGGTGTGATACCGGTCCATCTCGAATGTCTATACCCCATGTTTATAAGTTACCGGTACATATATATATAATATCTCATGTTATTAGTATGAACTTGTGTGCAAATTTCAAAATCCCAATGATTATTTGAAACTTCTCTGTAAATTTCTTTGAACATGTGTACCATATATGTCAATATCACGAAATATTTATTTAAAACCCCCTAATTTTGTGTATATTTGTATAAACGTGTGTATTATTTATACCCTTACTTATAGACTGTGACTGTGTTACCGGTATTACGTTAGACTTATGTAAATGTGTATGATATACCATGTATACCCATGTCAGTTTTACAATGTTTTAGTGGTGCATATATAGGTTTATGTTATAGTGCGTCGCTGATGAACCCATCATCTGTCAATGTGATATTCTTCCTTCTCTCTCTTCCTGTCTGTCTCTCTATCCCTGTCACCTGTTGTGTGTCCTCATCACTTTCATTTTCTCATCATCACTGACACTAAGCTGTACCAAAACATACAGAAATGACATAAATAAAACAGTCAAGACAATTTCTCGTTTCTTGTCTTTTATCTACAAAAGGTTTGAAAGTATACTAAAAGTATGGAATTGGACTGGTTTACAGATGTTTTGAAAACAATTAATGAAGTTTTGTTTTCCTGGACAGTCCTTATATATTGTAAATTATTTGTGGAATGAACACTACAGAATAAACTTATAGAATCCTCCAAACTGAAGTACACCAGATATGGCAAATGGTTTACCTTAAGCTTGAGACTCATAACATTGACCTTGAGAGCCAAGTCTCTGCCATTAATTACTGTGTGGTTTTGTCTCTCAGGTGAGTTACATTGTACCCCACATGATGATGATGATACAAAGTACACCCATTACTTTCAATGATTTATAAAATACTCCAAACTGAAGTATGTTGGATATGGCAAATCGTATACCTTAAACTTGAGTTATTATAAAATCGACCTTGAGAGACAAATCTCTGAAAGGGCAGACCAATACAACCCTACATCTTGTGATGATAAATGATGATGCATAAGTACACCATTTACTTTAATTTAGTAAGAGTTTAATTTCAGGAAATAGTAATGCATTTCATTGGCAGTAGGCATTGTCCAGTTGATCTTGGGCCAAGGTTGCCAACGTTGGTAGTGAGAATTGTCCAGGTGACCTAGGACCAAGGCTGCCAACAGTGATTGTGAGCATTGTCCAGTTGACC
>NW_018484501.1:0-3293 GCF_002113885.1 Mizuhopecten yessoensis
GACAAAGACACATACAACACGCATATCTACTGCATGCACATTCAGGATGGTATGTTCATGTCAGGCAGCGGTACCACCGATCTATTTTTGGAAGAAGAAAGCAAACCAGGCGATGGTCATACTAGACGACTGAGAGCTGTGGAGAATGACACAGAGAAGCCATGGCTCCTCTTTTTAAACGTTCAGGGAAACATCAGCTTAATTACCATAGTGACAGAAGGTATGTTAGAGTTACCGTGTTAGTATATCTGTCATTTTGATTTGAAAAGGAACAAACATACTCATACTGAAACAGGCTATATTACATCATTGGATTATGTGATTAAGTGCGCACTCTATAAACCGTTCTATATCAATATCTGCTACGGATATTCTTTCCAACATGTTTTGCTCAATGTTATTTTGATCTCAAGTGTATTCCAATTCAAACATTGTTTAACCGCACTGTTTAGAACCACTTGTTTACATAAGCAGGATGACAAATGTGCTATAAAACATATTTTGTTTATGTTATATTTTAATATCATAAACATTTGCAGCTTTTCGATTTGATTGACTTCAATTTTTATTTTAGGTGGTGAAAAGGAAGATCAGCTAACCTTTAGTGATGATACAGAAGGGTGTCAATCGGAGCTGCTTAGTGCAGACAAATCTACCTTTAGACGTAACATTGAGGATACGTCTGTTTGTTTTGGAAACAGACTATTGAAAGCAAATGAGGAGATAAGATTAAAGGTGACACGAACAAAACATGACGGAGTCTGCGAGATAGGAGCAATGTCCGAGGAACATTTCAGTCATATGACCTTATCAAGAAAAGGTTTCGGATACAAGGTAGTTTCGAAATATCTGACACAGCCCGTTCTACGAAATAACGTACTACATGAACCAACGACCAGTCAGATTGTGGTCAGCATTCCTATGGTAGAGTCCGGATTGCCAGTGTTCATGTTTTCGGGCTGCACTCTGGATTTATGTACAGGTACTGTAATATACACTGCAAACGCCTAACAAACCTTACGTTTAAACGCGTAAATTATCTCATTCAGATATTAGAACACGTAGGTTATCCCGTTTTAATGCGACAATCATCTCGTTAAACTGATTTAATTCTCTCTTTTAAGCGCGTACGTTTTTTCTCTTAAACACAATACTTATCTTAGAGCATGGAAACAAAATGGTGACGACAGCTGTCAGCAACTATTTTGCTATATGTCACCATGGTTTCGCATGCAACTCAAATAAAAAGATACATTTGCTATTTAAAACAGGTCACGCACACACTGTTACTTATTCATCTAAACAGATACCGACGTATGTCAATAAGCGTTCTGATCAACATCATATCGCCATGTGTCGGTAAAAGTTGTTTACATTGTAATAAAGAAGGTGCCTTTGTCGATAGTGCCAGTAGATTTACATATTCACACTCAGTGTTAAAATATGCTTCATATGCTGTTATAGACAATGGCGTGAATGTATGAAATATACTGTATGACGTCAAGTGAATCATGCCGTGAACTTCATGATTTTGAAAGGTTTGTGGGGGATTCTCTTAATTTAAATTACGCAAAGAGCTTTATACACGGCTATTTATCTTTCAAGCATCAATATATTGACGAAAGTACGGATAATACAATTATTTCAACTGAATGTTTGTTATATCTGAGATATATATGTTTTTTTATTAAGTGAAACAACTTACCTTATATCTATTTTAAGTCTCGGTGATTTCCTCGAGATGCCTGAAATGCAATCTCAATTAATTAAGAGGTACAAAATAGACTTTCTCCCTCTAGACAAACAAAAAATTGCTTTATATTCTCCTGTTTAATCTCTTTTCATTTCTGATCCCTTTAATAAGATGTGTCCGTAAACAACCAATATACCGAAATCAGCAATTATTATTTTCCTCTTTACACTTAATTCATACACAGTGTTCTATGGAAAATATGAATCCGTTTTGCACATATCATATCCATATAAATAATCAGGGCTTTTTTTGCTCAAAACATACACTACCACTTCTTGTTAATCTAAGGGATTTCCTTCTAAGAATAAACATGTAGAATTCAGTCTTCTGTTCTTATTATATAAGTTACGGGTGGGCAAGGTGAGGAAGGAAAATTCCTCGATGCTCTCAGATTACAATTTGAAAACATAACTACATACATTTGCCAAAGTTGATTCACATTTGATATAATTCAGGTTAAACGACACTGATACTTTACTTGTGTTTTATCGTTATTATCTTGCGTTTTAGCGAGATAATTCTCGCGATTTAAACAAAATTACTTTCGTAAAAAGCATACAAAACTATTTCATAATCTAACCAGCAGTATAAAAATGCATATCAGAACATTAGGATTATACTGACCAGATTACTTCCTATTTTTTCAGATAATCCCAGTCGAGGTCTGTCAGAGGAGACGTCTCTAAAGGAAACTAATGAAACCACAAGCGGAGTAGGTGAACAACTACAGCAGGTACAGAAAACGCTGGCATCTCTGGAAAGAAAATTGAGTCAAAACGAAAACAATGACAATGAACATAAAACGCAAATTCTAGATGTAATGAAGGCCGCTCAACACGAAGCTAAATTGCAATCTACTTCTCTGTCTGAATTGAGAGACCAGCAATGTGAAATGATGACAGTAATTAAAGGTACACGGGGAACAGTCGAAAAAACAAACGTTCACGTGAAAACGATCAGCAGCAAGATAAATAAAGGGTTGAACAGAAAAAATACGAATCCGCGTGATGACAGATCGCTTGAAATGTTGAGCAAATACATCAGTCCAAACTACGCTAGAATCCAGAATTCCCTCTGTGAAAATGAATTTATGGATTATTTGTTACAAGACGGCGTATTGACAGGACAACAAAACGAAGATATCAGAAAAAAGGTACCCTGATTACAATTAATATACCTCATCTCTATAACAGCTTGTCTAATTTGGATCATATGACAGGATAATCAAACATCATGTCGCCCTCACGAGCTCGAGTTTCCCCGGACATATTTCCCTTATTTGGAGCCTCTCAAGTAAAATAATAAACACCACAAGTGTGTTCCGAGTGACTGAAGTAGACGACAAAATGGCGCATCAACCTGATCATTTTTACCGTTGTGTAATTGTTTCATTTCTGCTTAATAAAATATTTATTGACCTTTTTGTAGGGACAAACGATTCTGTGTTTCTCCACTATAATCATATGACATTGATTAATCTCGGAGAAAAAAAAGACTCGTGTTTCCTTTCAATAAGTGCAATACAAGTATTATGTTTAAT
>NW_018484502.1:0-3294 GCF_002113885.1 Mizuhopecten yessoensis
AGATGTATGGTGTGTATATACCTGTTACATGTTTACAGGGGCTAGAAGAGACAATCATTAGAGGGATTTAGAGTGAAATAAGGGACATCGATTTGATTTTAAGATAGTGACAAAACAGTACCAAATAAAAATGGCAAAAAAAGCAAACCTTTTCAGTCTAATTACACTTTTACGTGATAAGTTTGTTTTGCATGTTACTTTACACTCTGGAAGGTTGTACTCCTAGCATTTTAGTCGTGTTCATTTACACACTCAGCAGGCTGTGTTAAAACAAGTTCCATCATGCACTTTTCATCCTCCTTATCAATTGATTCATGTTTACAAAACTTTCCAAGCGAGCTCGAGCTCTTGTTGTATGAGACATATTAAATAACAGCATCCAGAAGTTAGTGACAACAACTGGACAAAAATACCAATGTGAATTAATCGCTAGAATTAATGCTGCCAAATAGCCAAAATCATTTGTAACATTTATAAATTGTCATAACAAAGACTTATCCATAGTTTGATATTTACTTTTCTATATCTGCTTTTCTGAGCAATGTAGCCCTAATATTTTCTATAGGAACATGGTTATGAAGACCAGCTGCTGAATCTGGCATTACTCGGCCGTCCTGAAGACATGATGGAAGCAGCTCGCTACTACGAACAGAAACAAGGGTCTGAGGACAAGGCTGTCATGCTGTATCATAAGGTACATTGGATTGAAGAGTGACCGTGTGTTAGTTACTGATAGTGGCTAATTATAAAAACTCTGACCCAGAGAAAAAATATATATATTAGTGTAGTTTTTGATCTCCCATAGACAACATTTTCAGGTCAACAGTAGGAAATCTGTATGCATTAAAATCTCCACAAAATATTCGTTTGTTGATTCAAATTATGTATTATAGGATTAGTGGAATGTAATAATTAAAAGTAAATGTTTCCTTTTTCGACAAAAGAGTATTTCCATAAAAATGTTTTAAATTAATACTTTTTATGAATAACTTCCAAATGGCTTTGGATTTATTTAAGTAAATGTATTTAATTGATGAATTCCAGGCAGGAAACTTCTCCAAAGCATTGGATCTGTCCTTCCGATCCAAGCAGTTTGGAGCTTTGCAGATGATTTCTGGGGACTTGGACGAGCGAGCAGATCCTGAGTTATTGCAGAGATGTGGTGACTTTTTCATGGACAATGGTCAATATGATAAGGCTGTGGATCTCCTCGCCATCGGCAAAAAGGTGTGTTTCACTCGAGTGGGCAGTGCATGTAGATCATAGTTTTATGCACAACACAAGAGCCTGACTAAATCATTTATTATCCTGGAAAATACAAATGACAAAGACATCTGATCAAATACACAAAATACACTCCTATTCCTTCAAATAAGTTGTATGGTTCTCTTGGAGGCTACTCACTGTAGACAATAACATAAATATAATACAAAATATCCTAAAGAGAGAATATGATGTAACAGATATGTCTTTGATTCAGACTCAGCATGGGAACAAGAACTGGGAGAGATTGTACTTACATCTACATTTTGATTCTCAAACAAAGTATGCATAAATCACCCATAGAATTAAGCTCATTATTAGCAAGCTTGAATCTGGCCCATTTGTACTTGTTTCACACAATTACATAAAATACATTACTGAATAAATAGTCACGACATACTACTGCTTATTTCAGTACTGGGAAGCTCTGAAGATTTGTATGGACCAGCATGTGGAGATAACTGAAGACCTGGCCGAGAAACTCACTCCGAACAAGGACGACATGGGCATTGATACAATGGAGCGGGTAAAGATCCTGGAGGCCATCGCTGAGGTGTGCATGCATCAAGGCCAGTACCACCTCGCTACAAAGAAGTTTACTCAGGCTGGTAACAAGATCAAGGTCAGTGTTTAAGCTTCCATCATTTCTATGTATTTAGATTTGTCTTCACTTCTCCAAAACAGCTGCTGTATGTACAGTATAGTAGGTCTAAAACATGTCGTTTTATGGAGTGATGTTGGAAACTGGTATAATTGAACGTTCAAAATTCAAACAACCACCAAATACATTTAAAGATTTGATGATACAATTGATGGATATATCAACTTTGTTAAATTAAATGGTCTCTTTTGTTCTTGGTAACATTTGCAGTGTTTGCAATGTCACTTACTTACGTGGTGTATGTTTTAGGCTATGAAAGCGTTGCTGAAATCTGGAGACACCGAGAAGATTACGTTTTTTGCTGGTGTATCACGGCAGAAGGAGATTTATGTAATGGCCGCCAATTATCTTCAGTCTCTGGATTGGAGGAAAGACCCAGAAATCATGAAGAATATTATCGGCTTCTATACTAAAGGAAGAGCACTGGATTCTTTAGCAGCATTTTACGATGCTTGTGCTCAGGTAAGCAGGAATTTATATCCTGCCTTTTTGTATGGCACATATGGTGTCATCCATTTCTGTTCTGTCATGTCCTGTCCCATCCGAAGTTAGTGTCATTGCTCCAGGGACTTCCTAGCTATCCTATTATATATTAATCAGACTTATTTAAATCATCTAGTACATTTAAATACAAGGTCAAGTATGAGAACACATCAAATAGTTAATGTTTTAGCATTCCAAGGTCAGTGTTGCTATTTATAGAAAGTATTATACACATTTTGTTTTATCACTCAATAAAATATTTCATTTCTAAATGGTTTTTGATATAACTGTACACAATTTTTTTAACAAAACTTCATACAATGAATATGAAGGAAGACATGAATGTTTTGTGTCAGAAAATGTGTTGTATGGATTAGTTTTCCTTGAATGGAAAGAAGCTGGGATGTGCAAGTTTTTCAGGAATTGGAAAGTAGTAAACGTTACTTAACAACAAAACATTTATTTTTTTTTCAAACCAATTTTCTTAAGTCAGAGCTTATCCTAGTTCCAGTTACTGACTTCCAAAACATGCCTTTCCAGGAAAAATGTCATTCCCATATTTACTTCCCAATATGATGGTCTCATTTGCACAGCTGGCTGGTTCACACTAAAACAAGCAGGATAAAACATTTATCTTTATGGACACAACAAACAGGTTTGATAACTTAGTTAGCTGTGGAACTTTGCTCTTACCTTTTTTTCCATCTGAAAAAACCCCACTTTGGGATATAGCAGTCACGCAGCTGTAAGTCATGCTGATGCTAATTTCAGAAAAAAAATCACACAACGCTGATACTTGACCGAAGGAAGAGAAAGACCCCTTTTGATTTTGGGTCTTGTTTGTCAAAAGTGAAGGTCATTGTTAACCGGTACTAAAAAAAAAAAAA
>NW_018484503.1:0-3295 GCF_002113885.1 Mizuhopecten yessoensis
GCCAACAAATATTTTTTCATTTAAATTCTGAATATTGGCATGTGTGCAATTATGGCTCTTCACGTGATGTTCCTTTAAGAGAGAATGTAGTTTATCCGTGTAATTAAGTGATTTCGAAGAGAGATGGTATTTTCTCCGTTTAATTCAGTGATTTCGAAGAGAGATGGTAGTTTCTCCTTATCATAAAATTTCTTTGTAGAGAATTTAGTCAATTCCATATGTAATAAGGTGGCTTTGGAGAAAAAAAGGGGAAGGGAGAGTGAGAGAGGGAAAGGAAGGGGGGTTGGAATAAGAGGGAGAGTGAAGGAAGTTTAGGAGGAAGGAAGAGAGTAGAAATTGAGAGAGAAAAAAGTGTTAGAGAGATTAGTTTTTCCCTGAAGTAATGGTCATAAAGCGTCGTTGGCAGAGAGTAAAGTTTCCGTGCTATGCGATGTCGTGTAAGTGGGCCACAAACGCATGGCAGAACATCATCAGACATGATATGTCAAGTATGTCAATACATATCGTCTCACTTACGAAAACCTGTAAATATGATACTTAATCAATTTATTAATAATGAGACATTTCTGAGCCAAACTAAAAATTAAGAAGGTATATTCAGAAATTAGTGGAATTTTAACATCGATAATGACTAGATTTTGTTTTGTTTTAATAAACTATTAAAAACAACTTTATTTAAATTTCCTTGTGTTTAATGTTTAAGTATAGTATTGCAATGTTATGATTAAGCACTTCATGCAAAATTGCAATACATTTCTTGTTGTGACAACTAGAAGTTTTTGATTTTTAATGTTCCTGAAATATGACACATTAATTAAATTTTCGTGATCATCAAATGCACGTTCGCAGACTATGAGTGGGCCGAAACAACAGTACTTTCTATGTCCTCAAAGAAAAGAAAATTAATTAAACAAATATATATGAAAATAATAAATGTTAATTAAAACATAAATCTTAAGTTAGCTCTGTTATCTTAACATTTCGTTCATGATTTTAATTTAATATAATATTGTGCGTTGTTAAAATATTTGTATCTGACTTGTCTTTCTATTTTGATAAATAATGCTACTCTCAATATTGTATAGTATTTCAAAGTATCTTTTTATCATTTATGCACTGTTTAAACATGTGATGGTGTTGTTTTTTTATTTTGACACAGCGTCAATAACCTGGATCGCTTTACTATCAGCTGTAAGCTTGTTTTGAGTATCCCACGTTGTGAACCAACAACCTCGTGTGTAGGACGTCAGGGTTTTGTGGTCACAAGCAAGTGGGATGTCGTCAAGATTAATCTTCTCGTGGATACGTACTCTAGTGACACACAAGGAAACATCAGGCATGACCGCAGAGCGCTCCTGTCAAGGCCAGGAGACGTGCGCAGGGTTATTCCTGTTCGGGAAAACGTTTGACATTAGGCGTAGCCTCTTTTATCATTAATGTGCCTTTTTGAATTGTCAACTTTCTGGCTATTATAGTCGGATCAAACGCCAAACATTATTTATGTAAGGAATATGAGAAAACTTATAATGAATTATTTTGAATTTATTTGGCAAGGACGTGATGAGAACACTCTATAATGACAAGTAGATAAATTATACTTTTAAATAAATAATTGACTGTTGATAAATCTTGTAATTTTAAAACGAACTACCTGATGTGACTTCACATTTAGGAAAATGTTTAATTGCATTATAGAGCCAGATGTCTAAATTTTCAACATGGTATATTTGTCTGTTATTTGCAGAAATTCAAAACAATTTGGATATATGAAGAAAAGCACAATGCAGGTACTTCAGCAAACACGTTTTATTTAAAAGAAGTCAAAGATAATGAAACTTAACAACTGTATTCACTCTCTAGTTGCTTGAGGTCTCGACAAATAAGTAGAATGAAGTAAAACTATCGGGTTTTCTTCGCAATCATCTGCAAATATATTTGTGTATGTTTGTGTAAATTGATCTTTATATATTATTTTGTTTCCCGAAACATACAATCCTTTTTTTATTTTTCAATGATAATTATTCTGAAAATGTTACAACCTTGTTTATATGTTGGATACAGGCATTAAAGAATCTTTCTTTCTTTTAGGGAAATAGAACAGTTTGCAATTTTCCCCAAATTTTTTACAGAGAAGTTATTACCGTAACAAATAGCATGACCAGAACCGCATTTTATAAACACTGTTTACAATCAAGTGGTCCGGGCTTCGAATCCCTGTGACATTTTGTTTTTATAAAAATTGAAATTATATGAGATGCATTTCTTTCATATAATACTCTTTGCTGTAATAAATGGCAAAGCAGCTACATGTCTTAGTCGTTTTTGACTCTCTATCTTAAGGTTGTATGCATCATTAAACGTTATTCTCGTGTTTTGTGAGAGTTATTCCCCTTCATAATTAATACAATGTACTTATTAATGTAGACGGTAATTCAGCGTAACCTAATTATCACTAGTGGTTTATTCCTTTGTATCCCTCTGATGTGTCGTCAGAAATGTAACCAAAGTCGAATCTATCAATCTCATTAGATATTTAACATGTTTGTTACGGTGATATTTAACTGATGTTTTAGTGTAGAACTCTTCAGGAAAAGGTAAACATGACAATAAAATAAATCGTATAGATATAAATATCATTTATTGATATCTGATCAGCTCTACGACATCTTGATTCGTAATAAGTTTTCGAATTCATTAAGATTAAAAAATATATTATAGATTTGTAATAAAATAATATTTATATTGTGATTCAAAACGAGCATAGGAAGACAGAAAGGATCTTTAAATTTTGCCAATTTTCAGTTCTCTTCTTCTACAATACAGACACGTTAAGCTAACCAAGCTTTGAACAGGACCCTGGGCAATATCAATCACTTTCCGTGTTTAAAGGTGTCAGGTATACATAAGTGGTGCCGGGCATTTCTCGCTCGCTACTTTACCTATCTCATTAGTGAATACGCACTAAAACCATTTCCTTTTAGTGAATTAACAATAATGTATTATGTCGTGTTAATTGTATTCATTTTTCTGACATTTGAGATTTTTGAGAATGGCGTGATATTTGATCATTAATGTGTAAGTGTTGTACATGTATACATTACACACGCCTCGATACAGTATATTCTATGAAATACGATATGAAAGTGATGGAGGGTCAGGGTTCAAATCCTGTCCAAGTCCCTTTGCATTAACTGGTTCTTGGTTGACAAAATCATTGTTGAACTCGGTGGAAAGATTTTCCAGCAGACCGTAGGCATTCCTACAAATACAAACTGTGCCCCGCTCGACTTTTTTT
>NW_018484504.1:0-3299 GCF_002113885.1 Mizuhopecten yessoensis
AGTAAGGTTGTACAGACCTACTGGATAGCCCATCATGACAGTAAGTTTGTACAGAGACATGGTAATCATGCTTTCTGTCTCTCCACCCATCTGTTTACATCTCTTTGTGATCACAACTGATCCCACATTTTTGTATCAAATTTTCAAAATTTGTTATGTAATGAGAATCATTTGATGATTTGCATATTGCTGAATTATTCCTCTACAAAATTGAACCTAGAACACTGTTTAAAAAACCATATGATGGTAATCTCTGTAACAAGTTATGTAAAAAACTAAAAGACCTGGCAAACTTTCTTATTTAAAAACATCCAAGAAATGATTGAACTTTTTTAAAAATACATCGTTAATGTCAGACGAACCAGATCATTTTTAATAATTCATTTACAGGTTAATTGTTATGTAAAACAACAATTACTTCAAACTCAATTTGAATACATCGTAAATGTCAGCCGAATCAGAGCATTTTTTATGTAAAACAACAATTACTTCAAATTCAATTTGAAAGTGCTATTGTTGAAATCTTACAGTACAAATAACAGAATAATTTACAGTTGTCACTTTAGCATCAGTCTAGTCACTGGTGTTTCCTTTTCACTGATACAATTGGAGTGTATAATGATGTACTAAACATTTCTCTTCCGTAGCTGTTGGTAACATACTTTAGCTGAAACAGTAAGTAAAGGTACAATTGCTTGTAATTATATCTTATGGAAAATAGCCATTCATATGTGTATATGCGATATAA
The DNA here is from genome assembly GCF_002113885.1 of Mizuhopecten yessoensis. Lineage (NCBI taxonomy): Eukaryota > Metazoa > Mollusca > Bivalvia > Pectinida > Pectinidae > Mizuhopecten > Mizuhopecten yessoensis. The sequence continues at coordinate 749 of NW_018484504.1, forward strand.
TGAAATATTTTGTGTTTTTTAGCCCTCTCAGCCAGATGAGCGATGGCAGGGCTCTCGCTCTGAAGCTATCCTAGACCGACAACAGATGGGGTTGGGCCCACCAGAACAAGGGGAGGGGAACAGGTACTGGCCTCACCCTGGGGCTAACACTAACCCAGCCTTCTCAGACATACCCAACGCTTTGGATAGATCCCCGGGACCTCCCATAAACAGGTGACTGTCATAGTTAATATAAACAAATGAACAGCGACATACTCTGAAGTTCTTAGATCTTAAATAAGTCATTTCACAGCGTGCTTGTCTTTGATATTAGTAACACTGCTGTTTACAACTTTTCTGGTTCTTTTATCAAGTCAAGGACAGATACTGTCTTAAGGTATTTAGCACATGTTTCATTTGTGTAAAGGATATTGCCTTTAATAGATAGTAGATCAGCCTTAACCAATAGTTCAGTACATTATGTACATGTATTAGCAAAGTGTTAAATAAATGGATATTTGTTGGTGTGCCATCAAGTGTGGAACTATTTTGGAAAGGAGATGAAGTGTAATAAAGTAGCGTACATCTTTAAGTTGACTTATATTTTTGTTGTTTCTTTTCTGAAAGATGTACCAGAATTTAAGACCTACTTTATATAATTCTACAGAAATCCAATGGGAGGATCTGAGCTGAGGGACGCTTGGAATAAAATGTATGGTCGTCCAGGGCGACCAGAAATGCCAGGAATGTCTCGACCTGTCAACAGTCCAGCCAAGAACAACCAGTACCCCCACCTACAGGTAAGCATTACGTTATATCACCTTTATTCATCAGTCTTGTAAGTAAGATAAAGATGTTTAGTAAGAAATAATACCAAGGTTATATCTAGTTCAGTACAAGTTACATATGGTGGCCATTTTTTTGTAGATATTTTTATTTCTGTGAAGGAAAATCAACTATCATTCGAAGTGTTCTAATAAGTTATGTTACAAGATCAAACAGCTTTCTTAATCAATTTAGCTTCTCTTGAAAATTTGTAAAAAATAATAAAACCTACGCTTCATTTATTTTTAATGTGTGCACATATCCTTTAATGTTTCTTTCTGTGTTCCAGCAAGTTGTACTACCTGCTGTCCCATCCCCACATGTTAGTAGTGATTTACCTGGACGTTACAGTGCACCGGCCATCACAAGTTCAAGGACAAGTCCTATGGGCCAAAGTTCAAGTACCCAAGGTCAGGGGTCAAATTCTAGTCATTCAGGATTGGAAGTGGACACAGGTGTGTCAACGTTTCAGACTTTCGGGAAATCCTCTGATCAAAGTGATAATTCGCCCTCCCAGAGTACATCCCCATCAGGACTGACAATAGGGCCAGCTTCAAAATATCCTGACAACGGTGGTAATAAACCTATTGTTAGTAGACACAAACCAGGGGTGCCACCAAAACCATTCAACCGTGAGGACCTCAGGGACAGTAGGACCAAGTCACCAGCAAGTTTCAGTGCTGACTACAGAGAGGATGTTCCTCCTGTGGGACTGAAGTCTAAGATCACCGGCAGGTCTATCACTCCATTTTCTATGAACGATCCATTTGGGAGGGAGAGTAACTATAACCAGACGTTTACAAATGGTGGTTTTACCACCAGTACGTTGGGCAGTGAGGGCCCAGGGGATGTTCAGGCCAGTATATTTGACTATGTGACCCCTAGTGAGGCCTCTTCCCGGTCAGTAACCCCTCCCCTTCCTCCCTTGTCTAACTCAGAGTCAGAGTCAGAACTCTCCAGTCCACACGTGTCACCACGGCTACAACGTTCTGCTAGTGCTGACATATTCTCAACACAAAAGACTCCAGACCTTCTGAGTAACACACGGCCAAACAACGACCCCAGGTCACGAAAGGGACCAGCCTCCCACTTAAACTACCGCCAAGACAGGAAACACTCCAGAGGCCAACGGTTTGGAAAACCTCCAACAGGAAGAATTCTTATCAATGGTCGCATGGAGGGTGAGTACTCAACATAGATTTATTTTCTTCTTGGCTATTAATATTAAGGCACATGGGCTGTTAGTATGTACAATGTATAACATTCCCAATAGGAAAATCTTATTGCAACTTATAATGAATATGTATGTTTCAGGTGGTTTCACAAATGATTTACGTGAATCTGCTGGTGACGAGAGTGATCTGCCCTTTGATATAGAGGATACCATTTTAACAGTGGAATCTCATGATACAGAGCCAGTAAAACTCCGTGATTTTCCACAGCCCCCTGGAGATATAGACAACATGAAAAACAAAATGGACAATTTAGAGGGCATGTACCAGGATATTATGAAAGTGTTAGGTGTAGACAGGGAAACTGTTACCACAGTGATGAACCGTGCACCACGGCGACGGTGGAGTATTGGAAGCTCTGACACCAGTTCTTTACGGAGACCTGTGAAAAAAGGTCGTGGTTCAAGTACAACAACAAATATGGGAGGTCATCATCGTCATCATCACTACAGTCACAGGGACATCAAGTAAGTGTGGGGGTTACAGAGACATCAATAAGTGTTGGGGTTACAGGG
>NW_018484505.1:0-3302 GCF_002113885.1 Mizuhopecten yessoensis
GGTGACATCGTGACTAAATTGTACGTTGCTACTAGAAAAAGGAATGGACAAAGTTTACATCCTTGACGAATTCCGTACTCAACTGCGATATACTTTGTTGTATTTTTGGCGAGCAATTTGCTTTAGAAATCTTTCTACAGTTTTCCTATCTGACAAATTTCGTTTGTCATAGGAACGATATCTTTCCATTCAGGATTGATATGTTTTATTGGTATGTAATATCCATTAGCATCTGTATCAATGTCAGTAGTTTTTTGTGAGCGTAAAAATAAGTATGGTAAAATTTCAGTACAATGACCATTTTTTCTTTTAAATATCCTCTTAAACCAGATTAACTTGATTCCAGGTACCTAAGAGAAAAGTGATAGACATGTTCATTACGTTGCATATGTGTCAGAAATCTAGAATTAAATGGATAAATTATCAGTGATAATATTTATGTAAAAAAAATGAAAAAAAATGAAGCATAACAATGGACCTAACACACTTCCTTGAATAACACCAGCCTTAAATTTACCGGAAGTATGTTTTTTGTTTTTGTTATCTATAATTAATCTGTCTTTTATTTATTGAAATAACGTATTATCTATAGCATATATGATAATTTTGTAATGAAACCTTTATACGATTTTCAATCCATGATCACGATGTAGTATCGCAGTTTACTAAACTATCGTGTTTTTCTTCTTCTAGTACTATGAAATAGTTAAAGGGGCTGGTCGGGGGAAAAAAATATATCATATTTGCTAAAATGACATAAACATGTTTAAAATACTTCCTTATGAAATATACCGAATTCAAATTCTGGTGAAATTCACTGCAGTGGAGTGCTTTGGCTTGAACCCTTTCTGATGGCAATAAAATATGGAGTAATTTTAAACAATATCGAATAGCCTATCTAAAAGAAGACTTACTTTCGAATATTTTGCCGTTGTATCGCACTGCATGTTTGTCGCCAGAGGCGACTAAAATGGGGGTCCCATGCAAGGTTTCTTCTGTATCTTCTGCGCAGGGAACATTGACGTCACAAAAACAGATCTGCTGCCTCCATTGCTCTACCTCAGATAATTATTATCAGTTATATATTATTTCTTTTGACGGGGTTTCTCCCTAGATGCAATAATCTAATGTCTCCAAATGACCCTGGCTGTTACGATGACTTTAAACTCCGAAGCAAAAAATGGAAAGACGTCTGATTGGAGTATAGACGTCACGTGACGAGCTTTTGTAAAAGTGAAGCTGTGCTACAAACCAAAATGGATTTGACCTAACTTTGTTTTAAATTAACGCTAATGTTACACGAGGAGTAAGTAAGTTAAATGAAAAATCGACATATAGCTAAAAAAATTCAGCTGAGGTCTGCCAATAATTTACGAACCCCGGTGAATGTGTCCAGATCAGGTTCACAAGTCATGGAGAGACCTCAACCAAAGTCTATAATTGTATTGTATTGAACCAAAATAATGTTGACTATAAATCTTCCGCGACACAGTTTTACCTCATCTGGATTGTTGTATGCTTCACACCCAGTTGAGGACCCGAACAACGAAGCACGAATTTGGACAAATTTAACAAAACATTCGATTCTATTTGTTATGCTGTTGATACAACCTGCTTTTAAAGGGCTTTATATGACTTCGATCGCTAAAACTTTCTGAATTTTAAACACTCCTTACAAATTGGTCATGTTGTAACATTGATCAACTATCGTGATTTAAAAAAAAATGAAACGCGACAAGAAAAACGATGAAAATTGGTTTTGAGGTAATTAAACATGCATTTTTATGATTTTTATCTATTTGTCAGCTTCTGTGCTATTTCAAAGGTCTTTAGTTTTATACATTTCTCTAAAGACAGATACATATCAAATGAATGCAATTTAAAACAATTTTAACTGGGTATAACAACACGAGCTCTTAGGCGTGGTTCGTTACACCTATCGCCCAAACACAAAAGTAAGGAGAGCGAGGAATTTCTCCATACAGCTCCTCCACTGTAGGGGACACTAGGTGTAGGTGTAGCATTTACCGAGCAATACGCACAGCCACACATGTTCCGTATTGTTTTAAATTCTCCAAGAGCATGACGGATATATTAAATTAATGTAGATGTATTATTTGCAATAGATTAAACAATACTATTTTGTGATTTGGAGATTGATTACTCACTGTTAAGCGTTTTTTTGTGTAAATCGGTGACTAGGTGTTGTGATAAAAGTTTTATTTATCATTGATCAGAGAAATATTTCACTCGTAATGTCTTCTCAGACATAGCGTGTTAAGTCCCCTTGTCCAAACAGTTTCGGGTGTCATTTGTAAGTGTATGGTTAGCTTTGCTGTCACAATATAAATGATCTTATAGATACGAAAGTTGCTCAAAATTAAGCTGATGCAGCATTGCGTTTCTGTGGAGCTCTCACCCAATGGTATTTACACACGAAAGATATTTTTAGGGGACTTGACATAATAAGAAAGGACAGCCACCTTCGTAATGGGGTCGTTTGGAATTTGATCACGCAAGAAAACAAATGAACACACGGAATGAAAGGATGACAGTGTTAAAAGTAATGGAGAAAAAATAGGGCATCGGGGATGTGTCTACGGACTTGAAATTGATATAAACTATATTTTTTGTTCAACAGTTATGAAACAAGTTTTGCCCCCCAAGTTAAATGAATAACAACAGAGTACACAGAAACCGACATTGTCGGGTAGATGACCCATTTTTTTCCATGTCCAATCGGCGAGTCGAAACCGACCGTACGCGTCTTGGTGAAAGGCGGGTACTCGATTCGCCCACTCTTAAACTGTACTAGTCTAATTGTTTTGCTTATTAAAGTACACATAGCTCCCGCTCGCGGTTATCTCCCTTTCAGAAAGGTATAGTTGATGCTAAACAACTTTTCTTCATAGGGGGCGCTATAGGTGTTGAACGGCTGCTTGTCCAGTTAGGATGCAGACAGTTTAACACTATTAGGGAAATTCTAAACCTATTTTACCATTAAACATATGTACTATTAATGAAAGTTAAAATGCATTTATGTCTATATCACTTTCGTTATTGGTTTCGCTACATAAACCAAAAGACCGTTCACTTTTATTCAGCAACTGAACACAACCTTTTTTAACTTCATTTGGCAATCTCCTGTTGACAAAATTAAACGCAATACTATAATCCAAAAGTATGAAAGTGGAGGCCTTAAGAGGATAAACATCAATAATTTCATTTCCAGTTTGAAGTCCACTTGGATACGAAGATTACTGAAAAATAACGACAAAAGTTGGATTCATATTTTTGAAGCA
>NW_018484506.1:0-3303 GCF_002113885.1 Mizuhopecten yessoensis
TAACAAAACAATGTTATATATTTATGAATATCTGCACCTAGATGGATAAGCTGACGACATAACTAAGTGGTCAACTTACAAAAATGTCTCATATGTGAGGAAATGAGATCTCTAAAAAAATACTTACCACAAGCGTAGAAGAAAACCATTACATTAGGTGGAGATAGTCTAGAATTACACGTGTTCTTTTCTTCCATACACATACAAAATAACTGGCATTTCAATTATCGTGTTAAAAAACAGGAAATCAAATAAACGTGCAAAAACAATGAATACCATTTGTCATCATTAAACAGATGAGGGGTAGATCGTATGGACTTTAATTATCTTTTAGATGTTATAGTTTTGCAGTCAACTGTCAAGACGTATATTACCTGTAATAGACACTATGTGTAGCTTTCACAGATATATTTCCACGATAACCTCTCCGTACAATAATGTATATTAGGGAATTACACAGCCGTCTATAGCGACACTGCATGTAAAGTTCGTAATGTTTGCGGGGGATTTGATTTCACTACATTCGTCGTCTCCATAGATAGCGCAAAATTTAATCTCCAGCGAACATACAGAAATAAAAGAAAAGTTTTTTTCTTTTTCCCTTTTTCTGTCGAATAATGAAGATACAACACCAATTCTATACGTACTTAACGTGATTTTGATAAAACACTTGTTAAATAAATCCCATCACCGACTACCCTCGTAGGCGCAATATTTTAACATAGCAATGTTGCATGAAATTTATTCCCCGCAAAATTGTTCTGATCGGGAATATCCAAGAAATTTTAGCCCCGCTAAATCTAACAGCTATACAGTATACTTTTTATGACTGCCTTTCGTTGGACGCTATCAATACATCATTAAGAATATTAAGGGTATGTTATAATAGTACGTTTTCTGCTTGTTTCTTCTTTGATCCATTCCAATGATTGGTTTCTTCAGATGCATTATAAGTTTTTTGAAATAATACCTTTTCTGTTTCATTTTAACAGCACTGTCAAACAGTCTTTGCAGGAAACAATTTTATCAGACAGGCTGAAAGTCCAAAAAAGATCATTATCAATACATGATGAAGAGCAACCAATAGGATCAAAAGTAACAAAAAATGTTACATGTATGAATACAAACTATTAAACGACATACCGTATATCAGTATATATTAGCGTAACTCAAATTTCGAAAATTTTAAATATTCGCTTTTAAAAATATCCACATTTCCGTTCTAATGCTATATTGTATCACGTTAAGTGCGTAGTATTTTCTGGAATGTGATTAAAAGTTCGTTTTCTATTTTTCGCAATTTAATAATTTAGCAAAGAAAGCGAAAATAAGATACTCGCGAAAAATACCTGATATATGGTACTATATAAGTAAAACGAAACCCGTTTTGATACAACAGAGGGCTGGCGTACACTTTAGGTTAAATGTGGTGTGTTCTGACGGACATGTTATATAAATAGACACACAACACTCCATGAGGTTCGTTGAATTTCCATTTTAGTAGGTATACTCTGTACGCCATGTCTGAGATCAGATGACACAATCCTGGTGTACTCTCAAATAACATGTTTTCAAAACAGTAGGAACGAGACCCATTTCGAAATATGATGTGAAAGTTCTTATCTCCATAGCATGGCTTCGATGATCAAGACTATCTCGTTTAATAAATTATATGTTTCAGTTAGAACTGTTAAATCACCAACTATCTCGTTTCTCGTCCCTGTAGGGGTGATAAAACTTTACATACTAAAGGCGAAGAACTATATTAAAACAAAAAATCACTCAAATAACAAAACACTTGAATAATGTTAGACTAAATACGTCGTATCCTGACTTTCTAGTTTCACTACTTTTACAGCGTCATTCCTATTGTTTCTATGCCTCATCTATTCCGTTTGATATTCTTTCGTTATTTGTCTTCTTTGGTTTGTACACATACCGTAACGTCTCTTGGCGTTATATCATAACATTTCCCGTTTCATAAAAAAAACCTTCCATAGTTGAGAAAGTAAAAACAAAAAAATTCTTTACACATATGGACAAATCTAGAATTCAAGACTACATTGTATATGAAGGTAAAATGAAATACTGTTAAATCAGATTTTTTCGTGGGTTTCAAATTTCGTGGTTTCACAAAAAATACACATTTGTTGTGGGAACATGAGTTCCTGTATACCAAGTACCCCTTCATACGTCGATAAGCATTATGCCAAACCTGTAATTACTTTGTGGACCTTTGAATTCGTGGATGAAGATTGCCCGCGGGATCAACGAAATTAATATCCCCATATCCCCACGAAAATAAGTGATTTCACAGTACATAATGATGCCCTACCAAAATCATGGTGGTGAGAGGGGGAACATGTCCAGCGTTACATGCGACATGGTTAAAATCGTGCTAAGTCTAGGATAGAATGCCGTTCAGTAATGACCCAAAGTACCCGTGCGAGAAACAGTATATGTAACCTCTCTGACCACAAGACATTTTTCGTCCAAATCTCTTACCACATGACATTCTTGAAATTTTCTCCGATCCTAAGAAATTCTCATAGAAATCTCTTATGAAAGGAAATTCCAGTGTATAATTCCGATCTCAACACATTCTGTTATATATCTACGATCACAAGACATGTTTTTTTTTTTACAAATATATGATCTCAAGACATAATTTTACATATCTTTGATCATAAGACATTCCTATTTATACATCCGAATTGACACATTATGCACAAAACCTTCTATTATAGATCTTTGATTATAAGACATTCCTGTATATACCTCCGACCCCGAAACATTCTTGTATAAAAAAAATCATATCTGATCGCAAGAAATTCTACATATCACAGTTCAAGATATTTCATTGCACATACATTTGATTACAATATGTTCTTGTACAGAGCTGTACATACCACTAAATGCAAAATACTCCCGTGACACCCCTGTACACAAATACTCCTAATTGCATTGTGGTCATGGTACGAGGCTATCACTTAATAGGTCAGATGTGTAAGTTCCCCTTGAGGAAAGGGTACGTATCCCGGCTGTCATTGTGATACGGCATCCGCTCGCCACACCCCTTTTAATGAACACACATATATCTGCAGCATTCCAGTCCCTCTTTTGTTTACCATCACTGCCACACACACATACGTAATTAGTCCATTGATGTTTCTGTGGGGGAAAATGTAAAAGAGATTGTGTATGATAATTGATAAATATACGTCGAATGAGTGTTTATTGAAAGGGCAAGTACCAGGCCGATCTATCGAGACAAAGGCTGTATGTAACGTAACAGGACAAATA
>NW_018484507.1:0-3305 GCF_002113885.1 Mizuhopecten yessoensis
TCTATTAATCAACATCTACAAGGGAGACCAATCTCCATACCTAATGCATAACGCTATGAGTACCCTTTTCTACAGCGACGCCATCTTTGATTATAAAAATCAACAGTATATATGTCATGAGTATGAAGCAATGTGACGTGGCTAAGGAGGGTTTTGAAATTTACCAAATAAATGCTGTCACTTAGGACACGCCTATATTAATGAACATTAGAATGGTACAGCGGTATTATTAATGCCAATACGAGAAATGAAATTAATAATAAATGACAGAGAATTCTTAATGAACTTCATAATACTTCAATGACACTTAATGATCGTTAGGGAAAACACATTGTCCATGACATGAGAATAATGGACATTTCAGAGCTGCTACCAATGTACTGCATTCATTATGTACGAAGTACCGTACGTAATTGACCTTTCACGCCAACGATTAAGACGATGAAGATATTCGTTCGTAAACACCAATTGACCTCAGAATTAATGACAAACGGACATTCTTCAAGGTTTCCACACGGCCTCTAACTATTAAACCTCCTGTCAGATCCCTCCCTACTCAGGATATATTAATATAAATATATGTTGTGATATCCTTTATGCTATGTGTTCCAGACTATTTTTTATTCAGTTTATTTTAAGTTTTTCAATTACAACATATTTAATTTAGACATTGATTTAAGTTGACCTTATCTTTAATAGTATAAAATTATTACTTTTGATTAAAGAAGACTTATCTTTACAAACACTGTTAAAAATGACGGTATTTAATTGTTTTTTTGAAAAAGTATTTCAGAAAGTCCTTCTGATATATTTGATTTTAATCAAGTCTTTCTTCATTTAAAACAAACAAAGCAAATAACAACCTTTTAAAAAGAGCGTATGTTCCAGATATATACTTATTTATATTTCCCTACACCTGTATCCAAGAAAAGAAATGGCATCGCCTAACAATGTGACCTCACCTGTCATATCAGCTAGTAATAGCAACCTGAATTATTTTCCAACTGCCTAATCGGATGATTTATCATTCAGGCAGTTATATCAATAGTCTCAACACTGTTGCCATGCCGACCAAGTGTTATTGTTGATCTATAGGTTGACCCTTACTTGACCACATAATCATAAAAATTATTTTGTAAAATGTTTGTAAACACCACGCAAAATAAAACCACCTTGTATTCGTTAGTTAGAGACAATGCCGTGTGATTGGTTCGTTGTTGATGATGGTCAATGAGGCGTATAATTGGTAATCTTTATGCTAAGAGTCAGGTCGAGAGTTTAACCAAATATTCTCTATAACGATCACTAACAATGTAATGTAAGACAGGGAACATCTTATAACATTTTGTAATATGCAGACCTTTATTTCCATATTCCAAGAAAGCAACATACCATTATGTATAGAAATAAACAATTAAACCCAAAGAGGTACCTGATCGTCAGCTAACAGTTAGGCGTCATTTTGCATGATGCTTTTTGCTCATCTAGAGAAGAATTGATGATTTTAATACTTATTTTAACTCGATTCATTGTAAGCTCGATACTCGGGAAATCAATATAACATTTTATTTACTGGTTATATACCATTACTGTACGTTATTGGTATTGTCAACGACATCCTAAACTCATGAAATGTGTCTTACAATTATTTTCCACGTCTGATCATTATAAAAAAAGGAAAGAAATTAGTACATTTCTAATGTGAATAAAGAATAGTTGCACATATCTTAAGTTAACTACTTGCTTCATTTCCCAAGACTATTATTGACGCTGAAAATAAGCATCTTTCGCGAGTACTTTGATACTATCTTACGGTAAACATAGAGGGATATTTCTAATTAAGTTCGCTTGTTGTGTGCTGTAAGAACTAAATACTAGCAACATTGTTCAAACACTTGCAAAATGTTCTTTCCTTTCCATCCATAAAAGGCATACCCATTGTTAAGTGCTAGATCAGAGGCGTGTGTGGCCTGACACGCAATAACAGCATGCGCGTCTGATGTGTGGAGATATGTAATCTCTGCAAACGCATGTGCATACGACAACATGTTTACACCATAAATGTCACGCGACTTTCGGATGCACTACTGCCCATGCGCAGTAATTACGTTCTACCTCATAGTCACAGACATAACATTGTCAGAAGACGTATATAACACGATGCATATTTTATAAACCAATACATAAAAAACAGGGGTAAAAAGGGCGATAGGTCAATGATCTTAAAAATAGCTACTAGCACAGACCCTACCCTGCGCAATGTTTTACTTCAATTTTCAGCAATCTTACATTGGATCATTAACCCGAGGGTACTTGCGGTTACGGTCAAGGTCACAGACATTATACTGTAACTGTAAACAGCATTCCACTTGAGGATATCCTGAATGTGTCCGGTCATGGAATTTTTATCAGATGAGCAAAAACAACGCCAATTCCAATTGCTGACCTTGAGCATGGTGAGAAGGTATGCACGGAACAACGGCCATTAAAATATCCAATATGGCGAGACTGATTTGCAAAATGATCTAATGAAGTGTGTTCGTGTCCGCAAAGAATTTTACACAAGACAAACTGACGTCACAAAGCTTTAGCTAATGCGTCAGTCATCTAATTAGCCGTTACTAATATGGGTGTTCTAAACAGTTAATCTATAACGAACAACGACCTGTTTACCAACTATGTCTGTGAAAAAGTAGCTCATTAAATTTTTTCTACGTGAAATATGAAATAATTGCACGATGCACGTACCCTCCATATTTGTCACGCCTTTCTTGTGCTCTGCATTTGCAATGAAAAAAAACCCTACGATGAATTCAAAATTATGCTTAAATAATTAAGAGAAAGAATAGGAGAAACAAGTACTAAACATCTGAACAACACATCCAGCTGATACTGAAATTACATCACAGATTTTTGACCCATAGATAAATTGAAATATTTTGTTTTTAATATTTTCTTGTATTTTGTTTAGTTCAAATTGATATTAAAAAGTACGCTCCACAAAGTGTATGTATATACGCGTATGCTAGTGTACCACAAAGTGTATGTATATACGCGTATGCTAGTGTACCACAAATTGAAAAATTTAAATGCAAAGTCTTGACTCATTATAACGTTTGAGAGATACGCATATGTTAGGTTATTATAAACCACAACTTCACCTAAATGTAATGAATTCGAAAGACAGAAATTATGTTTAAGACATTTTCTCTAGCAATTTAGTCCATAATATAGAAAATATATAAATTAAGCATCCGTGCTCTATAAGATAATTTCTGTGGTCACAAAGGCCCCAAACCATCTGG
>NW_018484508.1:0-3306 GCF_002113885.1 Mizuhopecten yessoensis
TTATATATACACGGATCATATTCACGATGGACCTTAGCCTAAATCCTGTCATCATTTATGTATTTTGTTGAAAGCGACACATTTGTAGGGCAGTTATTGTATGGAAACCAATTACGGTAGCCAATCAATCACAAGCTTGCAACGTCATAAAGTATGTGTAAATAGGCATGGATTACATTCACGATCAAACTCATCCCCAAACATGGTAATTTGTATGTGCATACCAATTTCGTTGAAATCAGACTACTGTAATACTAAACCATAATGTAACAGATAGACCGGCCAAATTTTGTATCCTCGATTTTCGTCGGAACGTTTGGATAACAAACGATGTACAAAAGAATGTGCTGTCGTTTACCTGGTCTATAACTTGCATTTCTGACTCCAGCAGTTCCATATCTGCATCGTCTATGTTACCAATCTCATCATCCAGATCCAAGTCTTCCTCCAACAACGAATCCTCCGCCATTTCCTCGTCGTCCCCATCCTGACAAACAGATGTCATTGTTTACAACAAATGAGACACACTTAAAACTCAGTAAAAGGTTTTTAAGTTAATCACCATATTTCAGATTTAGTATTACCAAGTAGATATATTTTAAACCTGAAATTCAGACATTGACTGAGAAGACTGCAACAGCTGTAAGCCATTAAATTACTGATTACCCAAATAATCCATTCGAGTTCACTTCCATTTGAACTGTACAGAAATTGCTCCAGTTCAATCTCCATGGCCGCCATCTGTCAACTACCCACCAACCGTGATGAGCATGCACATATAAACTGTGTATAGAATATCGGCCTCTATATATCCCCGATCCAGCAGAAATACCTGGTTGGCATTTTATTCTACGCAGAAATGATCTAAACAGTGAAAACAGATCCATCAAAAAATTAAACACTGTCATATTTTTTTAATGTCACAGATAGTTTTGCTTATCATAAAATTCAAGCAATTTGTAAATCAATTTGAATTTCACTCCACTGCCACCAAGGTAATTAACAAGGACACGCTTCACCGAACAACTGGAATTTTGGCTCCAATTACGTTTTTAACACCTTTTTAACCATGAGAGTTTCCTGATAATATTAACCCTGACTGTTGTAAAATTCTTTTTACCTGTTAACTTCATGCTTTATGAAGTTTTCAAATTGCACAAACATGACAGTATAGCAATGTTTTTTTTTTCATGTATCATGTTATGATAGCGACCTGTTTTTTAAAATTCTGACTTCTAATTTTTTTATTCAAATTTGTGCATCCTTTATCTTCTTGTTCATGTTTAAAACAAACTGGTTGCTCAAAATTTCCCCAAAACAACATGCATAACAGGTCATAAAACTGGTTTCCGTTTTAATTCATGCCCCATGTATTATTCAAAACAGATTCAGTTGCGATAATTTACCTCATGTTATAAATAACCCTACATCTCTTTTCCCAAAGTCGCCGGTACATTAGTGAACTAAGATCTTTTTCATGAAGTACGTCATTTAAAGGAGTCAACCTCATTCAAATGGGTGTAACCCGATCTGAAGTCTATAATGGGACTGTACACGTCTGAATGGGTGTAACCACTAAATATCAATGTGGATCCTGGAGTAGATTAATTCTGCCAGAATTTACAATACCCAGGAGTAACAAGCATACAAAAACATGAGCAGTGATAATCATTTATGATTTCTACAGAACTGACAAAAATCTGTCACCAAGTTCTGTTCTTGATACTCAGGTTTAATAATAAATTTTTACACCGACACAATTTCTTTATTCAAATAAAATTGCATTCAGCACTGTCGAACAGGAATACTATCAACAAGAACTTACGAATGGGTTATGTAACCGATACAAATTGTTATACCGTATTTATCTTCTAACGAGTCCACGGGGCCAGCAGAAAGTCCCTGACATAAAGTGGTGGGAAGGGTGTATATGAGAATGAAATAACATTTGTTGTCATTTCTATTTAATTTCAATAGATATATGAGTGGGCTTATTTCCAGACATGGACTTTTGCTGAATAAAGACGGTATTATTACACTAATATACTTAATTTCATTAAAATATTTACCAGAACTATTTGCTGAACATAATAATTATCTAATCTAAGCCAAATAAAATTACTGTATGTCAGGTTTTACCCAAAACTAACGAGTTAGGTACATTGTAGATCATATCATATGAGCCATACAGTTGTACCATCTTATTTTATAGAATATTTTCAAATAGTTGATACAAAGCAGTGATAAAGATACTCCTTGAACCATGTTGTACCATCTTATTTTATAGAATATTTTCAAATAGATGATACAAAGCAGTGATAAAGATACTCCTTGAAAATCCCTTATACAGAATTTATTTAAGACTAATATTCGGCACTCTAAGCAACCTGAAACTATCAATACACACTGGCATTTGTTCATGGATACGCTTGCTGTGATGGTTGAGGTAAATAGAATTAACGTCTCTGGTGTATAAAGACGAAGGAGAGAAACGAAAGTGGTTTTATGCCCCTGGTGGGCTTTATCAGGACCTAATGAGGCGTAACTGGTCAACAATACAACCACTATTTACCACTCTGAGGGGATTCACTTTCGCTTGGCTTGTGGTACGACTGCCCAATTGTGTTATCTTTTGGGATATGATGCATAGCATATTATTGTTTATACAAACTTGTCTGATCCCTTTATAGGGGCTTCTGTGGGATGATAAAGACTTGATTTGATTAATTTTCAGAAAATTTTACGATGGACAACAGCAATAAAAAGACATGTTTTCAATAAAATTTATGTGTACATAAAATGGAACGCATGTTGAAAATCAATAAAGTCCATCATATACCTATGGGGTTAGTATACCACTAACAAACACTATAATTTATGTTTCAACAGTTACAATCTTATAGAGTTTGATATCAATAAACCTTGGTATATGGCGTGTGCCATGTGTCACAACAAAGAAATGTTTCTTTATTGAAATAAGATAAGATTTTGATGTACCAGATGTGAGAAGATATCAATGACAAAAAGAAGAGTAGAATTTCTTATAATGTGACTTTATTCATATTCTGTGTGCCTGCAGTGTTCAGCTTGGTAACATGTGGTTAGGTAATCAATTCTAATAACCTGTACAGTATTCAACTGTTATTGTCAGTGTGCACATGTACATACATGTATACTTGATGATCAGCTGTTTCATGATCAATATACTACTATATTTAAATTCTATGGCAGTAAAAAATGTATAAAAACAAGGTTACCGCTAGCGGTATATAATACGCCCGTCACACATTGAATGAGCAGTTGTTT
>NW_018484509.1:0-3306 GCF_002113885.1 Mizuhopecten yessoensis
ATGAGGGGCATTATACTGAGGTTTTACTGTATATAAATGAGGGGCGTTATACTGAGGTTTTACTGTACATTGCAGGATAGTACCCCAGGTATGTAGTTTTCCAAGACGGATTATGATTTTTTTTTATTTAAGTTTCTTACCTCTATCAACAAAAGTGAGAAGAACTCCCTTTTCTGTGCAGTAGACAGAGACGCCAGATCCTCAGCTTTGAACAATGAGAACTCTTCCTTCACAGCTTTCACCCATCGCTGGCTCAGATCCGCACACGGCACGGCAAGACTGTCATCATATCTATAGGCCAGAAATGAAGGTGTGAAGGACAGGATACTGTTGATAACATGAACAGTACAAGGTGAACTGTACAGCTGTCATAAATATGATTAATATAATTACATAATAGTGTTCAACTATATATTGACCTACTTTGGTTTTATTGGCGGCATCCCCTGTCCAAAGAACCACTTATCCCATTCAACGTCTTTGAACACATCAACCTATAATGCCAAACAAATATTCATTTTGAATAAATCCTATACAAATGGAATAGTTTCGGCTAAATGTTCATTTAAGAAGGTAACAGTGAACTAATTTGGTCAAAGAACAGTTTTATATTAATTTCCAGATATGTAGGTCAAACTTTGAAAAATAGGTCACAGTGACCTAATTCTTCCAAACAAAACATCTAAGTTAATATTTTGTTCAATTTACAAAAATGGATATCAAAATTCAAGATGTCAGTGACCTAATTAGGTAAAACAACAACACTTTGTTTAATTCTCTTTTGGTCAATTACAGAACTCCTTGATGATAGGTTCAAGTCAAGATACATGCAAAGTTGACACAACACAAGTTATATTATGTCCATAAAATAATGGTGTACAATGCATAATATAAAGTTGTCAGATTAAAAGATACATTGTACATTAATTAAAAGATGTCCCATTTCAATAGCCTCAAAGATTCCACAATATTATGGGATATTTTGTTGTGTGTTATTTTTGTCACTCACCTTGTCCTTGAAGAAGGAGAACAGAAACTCTTTCCACTGGTCAGTAACTATGGAATCTCCCTGAAACTGCTCAATGTAGGCTCGTAGAAAGGGTTCAAATACGGCTAAAACAAAAGAACACACAACGTTCAGGCGAAAGATTTTTATTTCAGAAATTCCAGAGAATGTTGCCAATTATATAAAACTTTCAGGCTAAGTCTGCCCTTTTTTAGTATCGTTGAATGATTGTGTGATTATGTAATCATTCATGACATTAAATTAAAGACAATATTTTCCTCAGTGAGACTGATGAAGGGCAGGAGCCCAAATATGTTCTAAAATAGGTAACATTCTATGGAATCATTAAAAGGTATGTTTGAAGACTATTCAAATTTTTCTTTAAATATTGGGAAGGTTTTTAAGATTTTGAAACATTTTTTACATGCAATTAAGTTTAACAAACATTTAAACAAGATGGTCTGATGGTCTGTATTAGATATCTAAATAAAGTCCCTAAGGGTGGGGCAAACCCCAAAGCTGATTCTGTTAGCATGATTGTGTTGGACTCTTTATTCCCCACAACTGTACTTCTGGTTATATAGTTGGGATCTCAACCATTTCCAATGTCATGGTTCAGTTGCCAGGGGTGGGGCAGGTCCCTTGACTAAACCTAGTAGCATATATAAATCAGACTTTTTGTGCCCTAAAGAATGGCATATACGGATATGGAGTTGGGATCTCAACCATTTCAGGGTTATGACCCAGGGATGTACAATGTATAATGAAATTTTTCAAACAATCTTCTACTTAACCATTAAACTGCTACAATAATTTTTCAGCAAGTATTGTATAAAATGTATTGTTAACAATTCTATTACTTAATACCTGTATCATGCCAATAGCTTTACATTGTTTTATTTCTCTGAAGCAGAATGTTTATAGTCAACTTCAGAATCATCTGAATTAAGTAGCATAAATTATGACCGTTTTGTAGTAGTATTCTAAAAATAAACATCGCAACTGGTTGGCACTACGTAATTCAAACTACATAAGAAAAGGAATTGTATTTCTGATTGTATATGATTTTAATTAATTAAGATATTAGAGCCGATTTTTAACAACAGCTGAATAGAACTTGCCAGGTTTTTACTTCTAAAAACTTAACAAAAACTTAATGTTTTAAAAACTTAATGTTTTAATGAAAGAACTTTAATTTCATTTTTGTTTAGCAAGCACAGTTTGCAAGATGTATCGTAGAAGAATACATATTTGATATTACATCTAAATCATTTTCAGCATTGATGAACTAGCTTTTAATAGTAATGAACAAGCTTGCATTTCAACTTATATCTATACAGTGTTTTGTATTCCTTCAAAGGTTGGGTGTCAGTTTCATTGTTATTTGTGCACTTTAAACAAAATGAAGTGTAATGTATTGAACAATACCTGGTCCTCCTACAAGTGTTTCCAGGTAAAACAGGAGGGCAAAACCTTTCTCATAGGGCACCACAGAAAAGGCATCGTCAGGGTCCACCCCACGCAGGTCAGGGACGAGCTTGGTGTAGGGGCCATTTTTTAGGACGTCCACAACCTATCAAGGTCAATGACATATTTAAAGGTCAAACAAAATGCAGATTATGAAATCTTGGGCTTCCATTTTCAAGCACACTTATTTTTCTAATTCTGTAAATTATATGTGATTTTGAAACATTAGTTGTTAAACTAAGTATTGGTATATTTCTAGTGATTTGTAGAATTTTCAAGTACTTTTTTTCCCTTATTTTGTACATTATACATGATTGTGAAACACTGTTAAACAAAGTATGTACTATATTGCTAGTGATTTCTAGAATCACTGTCAAGCAGAGGTCATGTTTCAACATATTAAAAACCTTTAAACTTTTAAATTTTGGCTCTTGATAGATAAAATTTTAAAAGATTTGCTCACTCACTGAGGGAGAAGTTGCAGACACAAGAAAATGCTAACAGGTTGAAAGACATACAGCATGATAGCATAGCGCACTTTTTTTGCAGGAGCATTAAAACAAACAGTACCCCGTATTGGAGGGTTTTCCAGCCACCGATTCCCAGGAAGTGTCTCATTGGTTCACCCCCATAGAGACACCCAGCTATCTTCCTCTCCACAAACACAGTATGACCTTCGTTCAACCTTCAAAAGCAATACATTAAACTTAAAATTCATAAAAAGGATAAATTTTGAAACAACTGCCACACAAAGCATTTACTAGTAAATTACCAAAAACAACACACATAGTGATGTCCATTCAGCCTTAACATCAGTCACATTAAATACAATA